>NW_027309957.1:64693-67193 GCF_047496795.1 Chiloscyllium punctatum
ATGTTTAAGAGGCAATCTGGATGGGGATATGAAGAGGAAGGGTTTGGTGGGATATGATGAGGAAGGGTTGGTGGGGGGGGGTACGGGCCGGGCGCAGGGACTGGATTGGGTTGGTGGTATCTGGGCTAGCAGGGACGGGGTTGGACCGAAGGGTCTGCTGCCATGCTGGACGTCGCCGTGCCCCACGGCTGGAGCGTTTCGGTGGGGGGGGGGGGGTGCGACGAGACCGGCCGTGGTCCCGTCTTTGGGGGGGGGTGGGGGGGGGGGGGGCGAAACGTCGACTTGCTCCGGTGGGGTTTGCCAGTTCGAACCGTACGCCTCGGATCGGTCCGAACGGCGCCCCTCTGGCGAGACGAGGGAGGCACAGGGTCCGCCGCAGCGGGCGGGGGTTCTTGGGGACGCCGGTGGTCCGGCGGCCTCCCCCCCCCCCCCCCATGGCAGCCGGTGGTCCGGCCTCCCCCCCCCCCCCCCATGGCACCCCTCACCCAACCCCCCCCCCATTTGCAAACCCCTCCCCCATTTGCAAACCCCTAACCTTTGGCCATGCCCTACCAGCAACAGCGCATGCGCACCCTGAGCGCTGGGGCAAGGCGGAGGGCAACGGCGCCTGCGCACAGCAGCACCGGGGGGGACCGCCGTCAACCACGCCTGCGCACAGCAGCACCCGGGGGACGAACCGCCGGCAGCGGCGCCTGCGCACCGAGAAGGCGGCGAACACGCCGGCAGCGACGCCTGCGCAGAGTCGGGCCGAGAGCAAGGGGGGGGGCGTCACGGCCGGCAGCCGCGCCTGCGCACTGACTCCGGGCCTACCCGAGGACGGCCCGGCCCGCCCTTGCGGGGGGTTGAACCTTACCGCCGCCATCGCGTCCCGTCACCTCCGCCGCCGCCCGTCTCCACGTAGGAAAGGACGAAGTATCGGTACAAATCAATAGATGCAAAAGAAACAGTTCCGCCTCCGTCACGTCGCTCGCCTCGCTCCCGGGATCCGCCGCTTCTGCCTTTCGGCGCCGCCGCCGCCTCCTTCCTTCCCTTTCCCCTCCCCCCCCTTAGCACCGCCACCCGCCATCGGGCTGACTGCCGACCAATCGGGGCCAGCCCTCCGCCCCACGTGGGCGGCTGCGTCCAATCGGCGTCGGCCGCCCGGCCGTCGGCCACGCCCCTCCCGCTGGTCGGACCCAATGGAGACGTCGGAGCCGCCGGCCAATGGCGGTGTCGCTTCCAAAAGCGCGTGCGGCTGACGGAAAAGGGGGGGCGGGGGAAGGAACGGGTCGTGACCAATGGCAGCGCCCTCTGCGCGCGGACCAACGCGAGGCGCAGCCAATAGCGTTCGCAGGTCTAGTCCCCGCCCCCCCTTTCCAAACGCTCCGGCCAATGGAATCGGTTAACTCACATTGGCGCGAGCACGCCTCAGCCACCGCGGCGATTGGGTCACCCCCCCCCCCAACAAGGAAAATGCCCACGTGGGTTTCCGACGAAGGCGACCAATAGGACGGAGCCGTCGCACCACCAGCAGCCAATAAGCGCCCCCCTCGCCCGTCACGTGACAGCCCGCCTCCCCTCCCCCCCCCCCCACAACCAAAGCGAACGCGCGCAATCCCATTGGCCGCCGTTCGAAATCCGAATCCCAACCGCCGTCGCAACGGCCGCGGGCGGTGGGCGGAACTTCCGGCGGCGCCCGCCGGCCAATGGGAAGCCGGGGGTCGGCTTGATGGACGGCCGCTCGCCTTAAAGGGGCAGCTCTCTTCCCGCCGACTGAAATAGTTAAAACACAACGTATGGGCAGAGAGAAGGCGAATTCTCTCATGAAAACACATGCCACCATCTTTAACCCCCCCACCAACAGTTTCCAAATTGAAAATTACTGCTAGTTTTATTCGTTTAATCCACTTCCCCCACGCCCCCGACGCCATTTCTCTTGGCCAAGGGGCGTTAAGATGGTTGACCAACGCCACCGCTCGGCCCTATGTGTCTGTCGCTCACAAACTGATTGGCGGGCATTGCGGCGTGTGTGGGGGTCCGCTTGGGAACGTCCACCAAGCCCACCATCCCCTCAGTCGCTGCCGTTGGCCAAGGCACTGGTGGTGGGGGATGTTGGCGACAAGATGGCCGCCGACTTGACGTACGCAGGGAGACGGGGAGAACGATCGAGGAGGCACCTGATGTCGGCCACCGCACCCTTTGCCCCCAAAACCCTTTTCCTGGAGTGCAAGGGACGTTCTCTTAACTGCGACGGAAAATGGGGAGGAGGGAGCGAGAGAGAGAGAGAGAGTGAGGCCTCAAGGACCGAACTGTCGGCCTGGGTGGTGGAGCCCAAGTCCTGGAGCGAACGGCTCTCCGTCCGACGGCGCAACAGGAAAAGGCTTGGCGTGGGCCGAGAGGCCAACTTGACGGGCCGAGCGCACTTCGAGAGGATCGAAGCCGTCGCGTGGATGGCCGCTGTGGAAGATCCTTCGAAGATGGCCTCTCGGGGTGGACGGGGGGAGGGAGGAGGAGGGGTGTA
>NW_027309957.1:72193-118569 GCF_047496795.1 Chiloscyllium punctatum
AGAGAGTGTGTGCGTGAGAACGAGGGAGAGAGTGTGTACGTGAGAACGAGGGAGAGAGTGTGTGTGTGTACGTGAGAACGAGGGAGAGTGTGTGTGTACGTGAGAACGAGGGAGAGAGTGTGTGTACGTGGGAACGAGGGAGAGAGTGTGTACGTGAGAACGAGGGAGAGTGTGTGCGTGAGAACGAGGGGGAGAGTGTGTGCGTGAGAACGAGGGGGAGAGTGTGTGCGTGAGAACGAGGGGGAGAGTGTGTGCGTGAGAACGAGGGAGAGAGTGTGTGCGTGAGAACGAGGGAGAGAGTGTGTACGTGAGAACGAGGGAGAGAGTGTGTGTGTGTACGTGAGAACGAGGGAGAGTGTGTGTGTACGTGAGAACGAGGGAGAGAGTGTGTGTACGTGGGAACGAGGGAGAGAGTGTGTACGTGAGAACGAGGGAGAGAGTGTGTGTACGTGGGAACGAGGGAGAGAGTGTGTACGTGAGAACGAGGGAGAGAGTGTGTGTACGTGAGAACGAGGGAGAGTGTGTACGTGAGAACGAGGGAGAGTGTGTGTACGTGAGAACGAGGGAGAGAGTGTGTACGTGAGAACGAGGGAGAGAGTGTGTGTACGTGTGAACGTGAGAGAGAGTGTGTACGTGAGAACGTGAGAGAGAGTGTGTACGTGAGAACGAGAGAGAGAGTGTGTAAGTGAGAACGAGAGAGAGAGTGTGTAAGTGAGAACGAGGGAGAGAGTGTGTGTACGTGAGAACGAGGGAGAGAGTGTGTGTACGTGGGAACGAGGGAGAGAGTGTGTACGTGAGAACGAGGGAGAGAGTGTGTGTACGTGAGAACGAGGGAGAGAGTGTGTGTGTCCGTGAGAACGAGGGAGAGTGTGTGTACGTGAGAATGAGGGAGAGAGTGTGTACGTGAGAACGAGGGAGAGAGTGTGTGCGTGAGAACGAGGGAGAGAGTGTGTGCGTGAGAACGAGGGAGAGAGTGTGTACGTGAGAACGAGGGAGAGAGTGTGTGTGTGTACGTGAGAACGAGGGAGAGTGTGTGTGTACGTGAGAACGAGGGAGAGAGTGTGTGTACGTGGGAACGAGGGAGAGAGTGTGTACGTGAGAACGAGGGAGAGAGTGTGTGTACGTGGGAACGAGGGAGAGAGTGTGTACGTGAGAACGAGGGAGAGAGTGTGTGTACGTGAGAACGAGGGAGAGTGTGTACGTGAGAACGAGGGAGAGTGTGTGTACGTGAGAACGAGGGAGAGAGTGTGTACGTGAGAACGAGGGAGAGAGTGTGTGTACGTGTGAACGTGAGAGAGAGTGTGTACGTGAGAACGTGAGAGAGAGTGTGTACGTGAGAACGAGAGAGAGAGTGTGTAAGTGAGAACGAGAGAGAGAGTGTGTAAGTGAGAACGAGGGAGAGAGTGTGTGTACGTGAGAACGAGGGAGAGAGTGTGTGTACGTGGGAACGAGGGAGAGAGTGTGTACGTGAGAACGAGGGAGAGAGTGTGTGTACGTGAGAACGAGGGAGAGAGTGTGTGTGTCCGTGAGAACGAGGGAGAGTGTGTGTACGTGAGAATGAGGGAGAGTGTGTGTGTACGTGAGAATGAGGGAGAGTGTGTGTGTACGTGAGAACGAGGGAGAGAGTGTGTGTACGTGAGAACGAGGGAGAGAGTGTGTGTACCTGTGAACGTGAGAGAGAGTGTGTACGTGAGAACGAGAGAGAGAGTGTGTGTACGTGAGAACGAGAGAGAGAGTGTGTGTACGTGAGAACGAGAGAGAGAGTGTGTGTACGTGTGAACGTGAGAGAGAGTGTGTAAGTGAGAACGAGGGAGAGAGTGTGTGTACGTGAGAACGAGGGAGAGAGTGTGTGTACGTGAGAACGAGGGAGAGAGTGTGTGTACGTGAGAACGAGGGAGAGAGTGTGTGTACGTGAGAACGAGGGAGAGAGTGTGTGTGTCCGTGAGAACGAGGGAGAGTGTGTGTCCGTGAGAACGAGGGAGAGAGTGTGTGTACGTGAGAACGAGGGAGAGTGTGTGTGTACGTGAGAACGAGGGAGAGAGTGTGTACGTGAGAACGAGGGAGAGTGTGTGTACGTGAGAACGAGGGAGAGAGTGTGTACGTGAGAACGAGGGAGAGTGTGTGTACGTGAGAACGAGGGAGAGAGTGTGTGTACGTGTGAACGTGAGAGAGAGTGTGTTCGTGAGAACGAGAGAGAGAGTGTGTGTACGTGAGAATGAGGGAGAGAGTGTGTGTACGTGAGAACGTGAGAGAGAGTGTGTAAGTGAGAACGAGGGAGAGAGTGTGTGTACGTGAGAACGAGGGAGAGAGTGTGTGTACGTGAGAACGGGGGAGAGAGTGTGTACGTGTGAACGTGAGAGAGAGTGTGTAAGTGAGAACGAGGGAGAGTGTGTGTGTACGTGAGAACGAGGGAGAGAGTGTGTACGTGAGAACGAGGGAGAGAGTGTGTGTACGTGAGAACGGGGGAGAGTGTGTACGTGAGAACGAGGGAGAGAGTGTGTGTACGTGAGAACGAGGGAGAGAGTGTGTGTACGTGAGAACGAGGGAGAGAGTGTGTACGTGAGAACGAGGGAGAGAGTGTGTGTATGTGAGAACGAGGGAGAGAGTGTGTACGTGAGAACGAGGGAGAGAGTGTGTGTACGTGAGAACGAGGGAGAGAGTGTGTACGTGAGAATGAGGGAGAGTGTGTGTGTACGTGAGAATGAGGGAGAGAGTGTGTGTACGTGAGAACGAGGGAGAGAGTGTGTACGTGAGAAGGAGAGAGAGTGTGTGTGTACGTGAGAACGAGGGAGAGAGTGTGTGTACGTGAGAACGAGGGAGAGAGTGTGTGCACGTGAGAACGAGGGAGAGAGTGTGTGTACGTGAGAACGAGGGAGAGAGTGTGTGTACGTGAGAACGTGGGAGAGAGTGTGTACGTGAGAACGAGGGAGAGAGTGTGTGTACGTGAGAACGAGGGAGAGAGTGTGTGTACGTGAGAACGAGGGAGAGAGTGTGTGTACGTGAGAACGAGGGAGAGAGTGTGTGTACGTGAGAACGAGGGAGAGAGTGTGTGTACGTGAGAACGAGGGAGAGAGTGTGTACGTGGGAACGAGGGAGAGAGTGTGTGTACGTGGGAATGAAGGAGAAAGTGTATGTACGTGAGAACGAGGGAGAGAGTGTGTGTACGTGAGAACGAGGGAGAGAGTGTGTGAGAAGGAGAGAGAGTGTGTGTGTACGTGAGAACGTGGGAGAGAGTGTGTACATGTGAGAACGAGGGAGTGTGTACGTGAGAGCGAGGGAGAGAGTGTGTGTACGTGAGAACGAGGGAGAGAGTGTGTGAGAAGGAGAGAGAGTGTGTGTGTACGTGAGAACGAGGGAGAGAGTGTGTGTACGTGAGAACGAGGGAGAGAGTGTGTGTACGTGAGAACGAGGGAGAGAGTGTGTGTACGTGAGAACGAGGGAGAGAGTGTGTGTACGTGAGAACGGGGGAGAGAGTGTGTACGTGAGAACGAGGGAGAGAGTGTGTACGTGAGAACGAGGGAGAGAGTGTGTGTACGTGAGAACGAGGGAGAGAGTGTGTGTACGTGAGAACGAGGGAGCGAGTGTGTGTACGTGAGAACGAGGGAGAGAGTGTGTACGTGGGAACGAGGGAGAGAGTGTGTGTACGTGGGAATGAAGGAGAAAGTGTATGTACGTGAGAACGAGGGAGAGAGTGTGTGTACGTGAGAACGAGGGAGAGAGTGTGTGTACGTGAGAACGAGGGAGAGAGTGTGTGTACGTGAGAACGAGGGAGAGAGTGTGTACGTGAGAACGTGGGAGAGTGTGTACATGTGAGAACGAGGGAGTGTGTACGTGAGAGCGAGGGAGAGAGTGTGTGTACGTGAGAACGAGGGAGAGAGTGTGTGAGAAGGAGAGAGAGTGTGTGTGTACGTGAGAACGAGGGAGAGAGTGTGTGTACGTGAGAACGAGGGAGAGAGTGTGTGTACGTGAGAACGAGGGAGAGAGTGTGTGTACGTGAGAACGGGGGAGAGAGTGTGTACGTGAGAACGAGGGAGAGAGTGTGTACGTGAGAACGAGGGAGAGAGTGTGTGTACGTGAGAACGAGGGAGAGAGTGTGTGTACGTGAGAACGAGGGAGCGAGTGTGTGTACGTGAGAACGAGGGAGAGAGAGTGTGTACGTGAGAACGAGGGAGAGAGTGTGTACGTGAGAACGAGGGAGAGTGTGTGTACGTGAGAACGAGGGAGAGTGTGTGTACGTGAGAACGAGGGAGAGAGTGTGTGTACGTGAGAACGAGGGAGAGAGTGTGTGTACGTGTGAACGAGGGAGAGAGTGTGTGTACGTGAGAACGGGGGAGAGAGTGTGTACGTGAGAACGGGGGAGAGAGTGTGTACGTGAGAACGAGGGAGTGTGTACGTGAGAGCGAGGGAGAGAGAGTGCGCGCGCAATAATTAGAGAGCGTTCATATGCACGAGTGCAAGAGGGTGTGCACGAGTACGAGTGTGTATGTGCACGTGAGAATGTGTGCACCTGCGTGTGAACGCGAGAGTGTGTGTGTGCGCGTTAGAATGAGAGTGAGTGTTTGTGTGCACGTGAGAACCAGAGAGTGTGTACGTGAGAGCGAGGGGGAGTGTGTGCGCGCGCGATAACTAGAGAGCGTTCATATGCACGAGTGCAAGAGGGTGTGCACGAGTACGAGTGTGTATGTGCACGTGAGAATGTGTGCACGCGAGAGAGTGTTTGCACATGTGGGAACGTGAGAGAGTGTGTGAATGTGAGAACGAGAGAGTGTGTGTATGTGAGAACGAGGGAGAGAGTGTGTGTATGCGAGAACGAGGGAGAGAGTGTGTACGAGTGAACGAGGGAGAGTGTGTGTACGAGAGAACGAGGGAGAGTGTGTGTACGTGAGAACGAGGGAGAGAGTGTGTGTACGTGAGAACGGGGGAGAGAGTGTGTACGTGAGAACGAGGGAGAGAGTGTGTACGTGAGAACGAGGGAGAGAGTGTGTACGTGAGAACGAGGGAGAGAGTGTGTGTACGTGAGAACGAGGGAGAGAGTGTGTACGTGAGAACGAGGGAGAGAGTGTGTACGTGAGAACGAGGGAGAGTGTGTGTACGTGAGAACGAGGGAGAGAGTGTGTGTACGTGTGAACGAGGGAGAGAGTGTGTGTACGTGAGAACGAGGGAGAGAGTGTGTACGTGAGAACGAGGGAGAGAGTGTGTACGTGAGAACGAGGGAGAGAGTGTGTACGTGAGAACGAGGGAGAGAGTGTGTACGTGAGAACGAGGGAGAGTGTGTGTACGTGAGAACGAGGGAGAGAGTGTGTGTACGTGAGAACGAGGGAGAGTGTGTGTGTACGTGTGAACGAGGGAGAGTGTGTGTGTACGTGTGAACGGGGGAGAGAGTGTGTACGTGAGAACGGGGGAGAGAGTGTGTACGTGAGAACGGGGGAGAGAGTGTGTACGTGAGAACGAGGGAGTGTGTACGTGAGAGCGAGGGAGAGAGAGTGCGCGCGCAATAATTAGAGAGCGTTCATATGCACGAGTGCAAGAGGGTGTGCACGAGTACGAGTGTGTATGTGCATGTGAGAATGTGTGCACCTGCGTGTGAACGCGAGAGTGTGTGTGTGTGCGTTAGAATGAGAGTGAGTGTTTGTGTGCACGTGAGAACCAGAGAGTGTGTACGTGAGAGCGAGGGGGAGTGTGTGCGCGCGCGATAACTAGAGAGCGTTCATATGCACGAGTGCAAGAGGGTGTGCACGAGTACGAGTGTGTATGTGCACGTGAGAATGTGTGCACGCGAGAGAGTGTGTGCACATGTGGGAACGTGAGAGAGTGTGTGAATGTGAGAACGAGAGAGTGTGTGTATGTGAGAACGAGGGAGAGAGTGTGTGTATGCGAGAACGAGGGAGAGAGTGTGTACGAGTGAACGAGGGAGAGTGTGTGTACGAGAGAACGAGGGAGAGTGTGTGTACGTGAGAACGAGGGAGAGAGTGTGTGTACGTGCGAACGAGGGAGAGAGTGTGTACGTGAGAACGAGGGAGAGAGTGTGTGTACGTGAGAATGTCAGAGTGTGTGTGTGAGTGAGAATGAGAGAGAGTGTGTGTGAGAATGAGAGAGTGTGTGTGTGTGAGAATGAGAGCGTGTGTGTGTGAGAATGAGAGCGTGTGTGTGTGAGAATGAGAGAGAGTGTGTGCATGAGAATGAGAGAGAGTGTGTGCATGAGAATGAGAGAGAGTGTGTGCGTGAGAATGAGAGAGTGTGTGTGTGCGTGAGAATGAGAGAGTGTGTGTGCGTGAGAATGAGAGAGTGTGTGTGCGTGAGAATGTGAGAGAGTGTGTGCGTGAGAAAGAGAGAGTGTGTGCGTGAGAAAGAGAGAGTGTGTGCGTGAGAAAGAGAGAGTGTGTGCGTGAGAACGAGGGAGAGAGTGTGTGCGTGAGAACGAGGGAGAGAGTGTGTGTGCGTGAGAATGAGGGAGAGTGTGTGTCCGTGAGAACGAGGGAGAGTGTGTGTGTACGTGAGAACGAGGGAGAGAGTGTGTACGTGAGAACGAGGGAGAGAGTGTGTGTACGTGAGAATGTCAGAGTGTGTGTGTGAGTGAGAATGAGAGAGAGTGTGTGCGTGAGAATGAGAGAGTGTGTGTGTGCGTGAGAATGAGAGAGTGTGTGTGTGCGTGAGAATGAGAGAGTGTGTGTGTGCGTGAGAATGAGAGAGAGTGTGTGCGTGAGAAAGAGAGAGTGTGTGCGTGAGAATGAGAGAGAGAGTGTGTGCGTGAGAATGAGGGAGAGTGTGTGTCCGTGAGAACGAGGGAGAGAGTGTGTGTACGTGAGAACGAGGGAGAGAGTGTGTACGTGAGAACGAGGGAGAGAGTGTGTACGTGAGAACGAGGGAGAGAGTGTGTGTACGTGAGAACGAGGGAGAGAGTGTGTGTACGTGAGAACGAGGGAGAGAGTGTGTGTACGTGAGAATGTCAGAGTGTGTGTGTGAGTGAGAATGAGAGAGAGTGTGTGCGTGAGAATGAGAGAGAGTGTGTGCGTGAGAATGAGAGAGAGTGTGTGCGTGAGAAAGAGAGAGAGTGTGCGTGAGAAAGAGAGAGAGTGTGCGTGAGAGAATGAGAGAGTGTGTGTGTGTGAGAATGAGAGAGAGTGTGTGCGTGAGAAAGAGAGAGAGTGTGCGTGAGAAAGAGAGAGAGTGTGTGTGAGAATGAGAGAGTGTGTGTGTGTGAGAATGAGAGAGTGTGTGTGTGTGAGAATGAGAGAGTGTGTGTGTGTGAGAATGAGAGAGTGTGTGTGTGTGAGAATGAGAGAGTGTGTGTGTGTGAGAATGAGAGAGTGTGTGTGAGAATGAGAGAGAGTGTGTGCATGAGAATGAGAGAGAGTGTGTGCATGAGAATGAGAGAGTGTGTGCGTGAGAATGAGAGAGAGTGTGTGCGTGAGAATGAGAGAGTGTGTGTGTGCGTGAGAATGAGAGAGTGTGTGTGCGTGAGAATGAGAGAGAGTGTGTGCGTGAGAATGAGAGAGAGTGTGTGCGTGAGAATGAGAGAGAGTGTGTGCGTGAGAATGAGAGAGAGTGTGTGCGTGAGAATGAGAGAGAGTGTGTGCGTGAGAATGAGAGAGAGTGTGTGCGTGAGAATGAGAGAGAGTGTGTGCGTGAGAAAGAGAGAGAGTGTGCGTGAGAAAGAGAGAGAGTGTGTGTGAGAATGAGAGAGTGTGTGTGTGTGAGAATGAGAGAGTGTGTGTGCGTGAGAATGAGAGAGAGTGTGTGCGTGAGAATGAGAGAGAGTGTGTGCGTGAGAATGAGAGAGTGTGTGTGCGTGAGAATGAGAGAGTGTGTGTGCGTGAGAACGAGAGAGTGTGTGCGTGAGAATGAGAGAGTGTGTGTGCGTGAGAATGAGATAGTGTGTGTGCGTGAGAATGAGAGAGTGTGTGTGCGTGAGAATGAGAGAGTGTGTGAGAATGAGAGAGTGTGTGTGTGTGAGAATGAGAGAGTGTGTGTGTGTGAGAATGAAAGAGTGTGTGTGTGAGAATGAGAGAGTGTGTGAGAATGAGAGAGTGTGTGTGTGTGAGAATGAGAGAGTGTGTGTGTGAGAATGAGAGAGTGTGTGTGTGTGAGAATGAGAGAGTGTGTGTGTGTGAGAATGAGAGAGTGTGTGTGTGTGAGAATGAGAGAGTGTGTGTGTGTGAGAATGAGAGAGTGTGTGTGTGTGAGAATGAGAGAGTGTGTGTGTGTGAGAATGAGAGAGTGTGTGTGTGTGAGAATGAGAGTGTGTGTGTGAGAATGAGAGAGTGTGTGTGTGAGAATGAGAGAGTGTGTGTGTGTGAGAATGAGAGAGTGTGTGTGTGTGAGAATGAGAGAGAGAGTGTGTCTGAGAATGAGAGTGTGTGCGTGAGAATGAGAGAGAGTGTGTGCGTGAGAATGAGAGAGAGTGTGTGCGTGAGAATGAGAGAGAGTGTGTGCGTGAGAATGAGAGAGAGTGTGTGCGTGAGAATGAGAGAGAGTGTGTGCGTGAGAATGAGAGAGAGTGTGTGCGTGAGAATGAGAGAGAGTGTGTGCGTGAGAATGAGAGAGAGTGTGTGTGTGAGAGAACGAGAGAGAGAGTGTGTGAGAATGAGAGAGAGTGTGTGTGTGTGAGAATGAGAGAGAGTGTGTGTGTGTGAGAATGAGAGAGAGTGTGTGTGTGTGAGAATGAGAGAGAGTGTGTGTGCGTGAGAATGAGAGAGAGTGTGTGAGAGAATGAGGGAGAGAGAGTGTGCATGAGAATGAGAGTGTGTGTGCGTGAGAATGAGAGAGAGTGTGCGTGAGAATGAGTGAGTGTGTGTGTGTGAGAATGAGAGAGAGTGTGCATGAGAACGAGAGAGTGTGTGCATGAGAACGAGGGAGAGTGTGTGCATGAGAATGAGAGAGAGAGTGTGTGAGGGAGAACGAGAGAGTGTGTGTGCATGAGAACGAGGGAGAGTGTGTGCATGAGAATGAGAGAGAGTGTGTGTGTTAGAACGAGGGAATTTGTGTGCATCAGAACGAGAGTGTGTGTGCGCGTGAGAACGAGGGAATGTGTGCGCGTGAGAATGAGAGGGAGTGTGCGCGTGAGAACGTGTGTGTGTGTGCATGAGAATGAGAGAGTGTGTGTAAGCGTGAGAACGAGAGTGTGTGTGCGAGAATGAGTGTGTGTGTGAACGAGAGAGTGTGTGTGTGTGTGTGAGTACAAGAGTGTGCGTGAGAATGTGAGAGTGTGTGCATGTGAGAATGAGAGTGTGTGTGAGAATGAGAGAGAGTGTGTGTGTGAGAATGAGAGAGTGTGTGTGTGAGAATGAGAGAGTGTGTGCGTGAGAATGAGAGAGAGTGTGTGCGTGAGAATGAGAGAGAGTGTGTGCGTGAGAATGAGAGAGAGTGTGTGCGTGAGAATGAGAGAGAGTGTGTGCGTGAGAATGAGAGAGAGTGTGTGCGTGAGAATGAGAGAGTGTGTGTGCGTGAGAATGAGAGAGTGTGTGTGTGAGAATGAGAGTGTGTGTGTGTGAGAATGAGAGAGTGTGTGTGTGTGAGAATGAGAGAGAGTGTGTGAGAATGAGAGAGTGTGTGCGTGAGAATGAGAGAGTGTGTGCGTGAGAATGAGAGTGTGTGTGTGTGAGAATGAGAGAGTGTGTGTGTGTGAGAATGAGAGAGTGTGTGTGTGTGAGAATGAGAGAGTGTGTGTGTGTGAGAATGAGAGAGTGTGTGTGTGTGAGAATGAGAGAGTGTGTGTGTGTGAGAATGAGAGAGTGTGTGTGTGTGAGAATGAGAGAGTGTGTGTGTGTGAGAATGAGAGAGAGTGTGTGTGTGAGAATGAGAGAGTGTGTGAGAATGAGAGAGAGTGTGTGTGAGAATGAGAGAGTGTGTGTGTGTGAGAATGAGAGAGTGTGTGTGTGTGAGAATGAGAGAGTGTGTGTGTGTGAGAATGAGAGAGTGTGTGTGTGTGAGAATGAGAGAGTGTGTGTGTGTGAGAATGAGAGAGAGTGTGTGTGTGAGAATGAGAGAGAGTGTGTGTGTGAGAATGAGAGAGAGTGTGTGCGTGAGAATGAGAGAGAGTGTGTGCGTGAGAATGAGAGAGAGTGTGTGCGTGAGAATGAGAGAGAGTGTGTGCGTGAGAATGAGAGAGTGTGTGTGCGTGAGAATGAGAGAGAGTGTGTGCGTGAGAATGAGAGAGAGTGTGTGCGTGAGAATGAGAGAGAGTGTGTGAGAATGAGAGAGAGTGTGTGTGTGAGAATGAGAGAGAGTGTGTGTGTGAGAATGAGAGAGAGTGTGTGTGTGAGAATGAGAGAGAGTGTGTGTGTGAGAATGAGAGAGAGTGTGTGCGTGAGAATGAGAGAGAGAGTGTGCGTGAGAATGAGAGAGAGTGTGTGCGTGAGAATGAGAGAGTGTGTGTGTGCGTGAGAATGAGAGAGAGTGTGTGCGTGAGAATGAGAGAGAGTGTGTGCGTGAGAATGAGAGAGAGTGTGTGTGTGAGAATGAGAGAGAGTGTGTGCGTGAGAATGAGAGAGAGTGTGTGTGCGTGAGAATGAGAGAGAGTGTGTGCGTGAGAATGAGAGAGAGTGTGTGCGTGAGAATGAGAGAGAGTGTGTGCGTGAGAATGAGAGAGAGTGTGTGCGTGAGAATGAGAGAGAGTGTGTGCATGAGAATGAGAGAGAGTGTGTGCGTGAGAATGAGAGAGAGTGTGTGAGAATGAGAGAGAGTGTGTGCGTGAGAATGAGAGAGAGAGTGTGCGTGAGAATGAGAGAGAGTGTGTGCGTGAGAATGAGAGAGAGTGTGTGTGTGAGAATGAGAGAGAGTGTGTGCGTGAGAATGAGAGAGAGTGTGTGCGTGAGAATGAGAGAGAGTGTGTGCGTGAGAATGAGAGAGAGTGTGTGAGAATGAGAGAGAGTGTGTGTGTGAGAATGAGAGAGAGTGTGTGCGTGAGAATGAGAGAGAGTGTGTGTGTGAGAATGAGAGAGAGTGTGTGCGTGAGAATGAGAGAGAGAGTGTGCGTGAGAATGAGAGAGAGTGTGTGTGTGAGAATGAGAGAGTGTGTGTGTGCATGAGAATGAGAGAGAGTGTGTGCGTGAGAATGAGAGAGAGTGTGTGTGTGAGAATGAGAGAGAGTGTGTGTGTGAGAATGAGAGAGAGTGTGTGCGTGAGAATGAGAGAGAGTGTGTGTGCGTGAGAATGAGAGAGAGTGTGTGCGTGAGAATGAGAGAGAGTGTGTGCGTGAGAATGAGAGAGAGTGTGTGCGTGAGAATGAGAGAGAGTGTGTGCGTGAGAATGAGAGAGAGTGTGTGCATGAGAATGAGAGAGAGTGTGCGCGTGAGAATGAGAGAGAGTGTGTGCGTGAGAATGAGAGAGAGAGTGTGCGTGAGAATGAGAGAGAGTGTGTGCGTGAGAATGAGAGAGAGTGTGTGCGTGAGAATGAGAGAGAGTGTGTGCGTGAGAATGAGAGAGAGTGTGTGCGTGAGAATGAGAGAGAGTGTGTGCGTGAGAATGAGAGAGAGTGTGTGCGTGAGAATGAGAGAGAGTGTGTGAGAATGAGAGAGAGTGTGTGTGTGAGAATGAGAGAGAGTGTGTGCGTGAGAATGAGAGAGAGTGTGTGTGCGTGAGAATGAGAGAGAGTGTGTGCGTGAGAATGAGAGAGAGTGTGTGCGTGAGAATGAGAGAGAGTGTGTGCGTGAGAATGAGAGAGAGTGTGTGCGTGAGAATGAGAGAGAGTGTGTGAGAATGAGAGAGAGTGTGTGCGTGAGAATGAGAGAGAGAGTGTGCGTGAGAATGAGAGAGAGAGTGTGCGTGAGAATGAGAGAGAGTGTGTGCGTGAGAATGAGAGAGAGTGTGTGCGTGAGAATGAGAGAGAGTGTGTGCGTGAGAATGAGAGAGAGTGTGTGCGTGAGAATGAGAGAGAGTGTGTGCGTGAGAATGAGAGAGAGTGTGTGCGTGAGAATGAGAGAGAGTGTGTGCGTGAGAATGAGAGAGAGTGTGTGAGAATGAGAGAGAGTGTGTGTGTGAGAATGAGAGAGAGTGTGTGTGTGAGAATGAGAGAGAGTGTGTGTGTGAGAATGAGAGAGAGTGTGTGCGTGAGAATGAGAGAGAGTGTGTACGTGAGAATGAGAGAGAGTGTGTGCGTGAGAATGAGAGAGAGTGTGTGCGTGAGAATGAGAGAGAGTGTGTGCGTGAGAATGAGAGAGAGTGTGTGCGTGAGAATGAGAGAGAGAGTGTGCGTGAGAATGAGAGAGAGAGTGTGCGTGAGAATGAGAGAGAGTGTGTGCGTGAGAATGAGAGAGAGTGTGTGCGTGAGAATGAGAGAGAGAGTGTGCGTGAGAATGAGAGAGAGTGTGTGCGTGAGAATGAGAGAGAGAGTGTGCGTGAGAATGAGAGAGAGAGTGTGCGTGAGAATGAGAGAGAGTGTGCGTGAGAATGAGAGAGAGTGTGTGCGTGAGAATGAGAGAGAGTGTGTGCGTGAGAATGAGAGAGAGTGTGTGCGTGAGAATGAGAGAGAGTGTGTGCGTGAGAATGAGAGAGAGAGTGTGCGTGAGAATGAGAGAGAGTGTGTGCGTGAGAATGAGAGAGAGAGTGTGCGTGAGAATGAGAGAGAGAGTGTGTGAGAATGAGAGAGTGTGTGTGTGTGAGAATGAGAGAGAGTGTGTGCGTGAGAATGAGAGAGAGTGTGTGCGTGAGAATGAGAGAGAGTGTGTGCGTGAGAATGAGAGAGAGTGTGTGCGTGAGAATGAGAGAGAGTGTGTGCGTGAGAATGAGAGAGAGTGTGTGCGTGAGAATGAGAGAGAGTGTGTGCGTGAGAATGAGAGAGAGTGTGTGCGTGAGAATGAGAGAGAGTGTGTGCGTGAGAATGAGAGAGAGTGTGTGCGTGAGAATGAGAGAGAGAGTGTGCGTGAGAATGAGAGAGAGTGTGTGCGTGAGAATGAGAGAGTGTGTGTGTGTGAGAATGAGAGAGTGTGTGTGTGAGAATGAGAGAGTGTGTGTGTGTGAGAATGAGAGAGAGTGTGTGCGTGAGAATGAGAGAGAGTGTGTGTGTGAGAATGAGAGAGTGTGTGTGTGTGAGAATGAGAGAGTGTGTGTGTGTGAGAATGAGAGAGAGTGTGTGTGTGAGAATGAGAGAGAGTGTGTGCGTGAGAATGAGAGAGAGTGTGTGCGTGAGAATGAGAGAGAGTGTGTGCGTGAGAATGAGAGAGAGTGTGTGCGTGAGAATGAGAGAGAGTGTGTGCGTGAGAATGAGAGAGAGTGTGTGCGTGAGAATGAGAGAGAGTGTGTGCGTGAGAATGAGAGAGAGTGTGTGCGTGAGAATGAGAGAGAGTGTGTGCGTGAGAATGAGAGAGAGTGTGTGCGTGAGAATGAGAGAGAGTGTGTGCGTGAGAATGAGAGAGTGTGTGTGCGAACGAGTGTGTGTGTTTGAGAACGAGAGAGTGTGTGGTCTCCCTGTGCCCCCTGACTGGTCATGGAGACCTCCCGACAAGACTGCTCCGTGTATTTGTGACAGTCGTGGGAGCTGAGGGGTTAACTCCGAGGGAAGGAGGGAGCGAGGTGGAACCTCACGGCGACCAATAACTCAGTTCCATCGGAACCGTTGACCAGGGGTCAGGCTGGTCTGGGGAGCCCCCCCCCCCCCCCTTTACCTCGGTCCCACCTCTCTCCGTTCCCATTCTCCCCCTCCCCTCCCCTCCCCACCCCCCTGCCGTCAGTCTGCGCAGTCTCCCACCCCCCCCCCCCCCCCCCCCCCCCCCCCACACACACCTGTCGTCCTGGCACAGATGGGAATGTGTTGGCAAACTGGCCTTCTCAGCTCGGAGTGAGAGAGAGAGAGAGAGAGAGGGCTCAGTGAGGGAGACACGGAGATCGGAGACACACACACACACAGAGAGAGAGAGAGAGACAAGGCATGGCTCTCCGAATCAGCGAGCAACCCAAAGGCACAACACTGGCTGAAGGTGGCCCCTGTCATCGGACTCTGAAGGAAGGTGGGACTCTGGTTGTGAGAGTGTGTGTGTGTGTGTGCACGGGAATGTGTGTGAGTGTTCGCGTTTGGGAATGTCTGGGTGTGAGACTGTGTGTGCATGTGTGAGTGTGTGTGTTTACATTTGTGAGAGTGTGTGTTTGTGGCTGTGTGTGCATGTGTGTGTAAGTCCATTTGATGTGAGTATGCATTGTCAGCGTGTTTGTTGCGTGTTTATGTGTATGATTGTGTGTGCGTGCGAGTGTGTGTATGATTGTATGATTTTGCGTATGATTGTGTATGTACGCGTGCGTGAACATGTGTATGATTGTGTGTGTGCACGTGAGTGTGTGTATGATTGTGTGTGTGCGCATGCGTGAGCGTGTGTATGATTGTGTGTGCGCACGCATGAATGTGTGTATAGTGTGTGCACGTGAGTGTGTGTATGATTGTGTGCGCACGTGAGTATGTGTATGGTTGTGTGTGTGCGCATGCGTGAGCGTGTGTATGATTGTGTGTGCGCACGCATGAATGTGTGTATAGTGTGTGTGCACGTGAGTGTGTGTATGATTGTGTGCGCACGTGAGTATGTGTATGGTTGTGTGTGCGCATGCATGAGCGTGTGTATGATTGTGTGTGCGCACGCATGAATGTGTGTATGGTTGTGTGTGTGCGCCCGTGAGAATGTGTCTGATTGTATGTGTGCGCGAGCGTGTGTATGGTTGTGTGTGTGAGCGTGTGTATGATTATGTGTACACGCACGTGAACGTGTGTATGGTTGTGTGTGTGCGCCCGTGAGAATGTGTATGATTGTATGTGTGCGCGAGCGTGTGTATGGTCGTGTGTGTGTGTGTGTGAGCGTGTGTATGATTGTGTGTACGCGCACATGAACGTGTGTATGGTTGTGTGTGCGCGCCCGTGAGAATGTGTATGATTGTGTGTGTGTGCATGTGCGAGTGCGTGTGTATGGTCGTGTGTGTACGCGCACGTGAATGTGTCTATGATTGTGTGTGTATGATTGTGTGAGCGTGTGTATGATAGTGTGTGTGCACGTGAGCGTATGTATGATTGTGTGTGTGTGTGTATGATAGTGTGTGTGCACGTGAGCGTGTGTATGATTGTGTGAGTGTGTGTATGATTGTGTGTGTGCACGTGAGCGTGTGTATGATTGTGTGAGTGTGTGTATGATAGTGTGTGTGCACGTGAGCGTGTGTATGATTGTGTGAGTGTGTGTATATTTGTGTGTGTATGATTGTGTGTGAGAGTGTATATGATTGTGTGTGTGCATGTGAGCGTGTGTATGATTGTGTGTGTGCGTGTGTATGATTGTGAGTGTGCGTGTGTATGATTGTGTATGAGTGTGTGTATGATTGTGTATGATTGTGTGTGCACGTGAGCGTGTGTATGATTGTGCGTGAGCGTGTGTATGATTGTGTATGAGCGTGTGTATGATTGTGTATGAGTGTGTGTATGATTGTGTGTGAGCGTGTGTATGATTGTGTGTGAGCGTGTGTATGACTGTGTGTGAGCGTGTGTATGATTGTGTGTGAGCGTGTGTATGATTGTGTATGAGCGTGTGTATGATTGTGTGTGAGTGTGTGTATGATTGTGTGTGAGTGTGTGTATGATTGTGTGTGAGCGTGTGTATGATTGTGTGTGAGCGTGTGTATGATTGTGTGTGTGCGTGTGTATGATTGTGTGTGAGTGTGTGTATGATTGTGAGTGCATGTGAGCGTGTGTATGATTGTGTGTGAGTGTGTGTATGATTGTGTGTGAGCGTGTGTATGATTGTGTGTGAGCGTGTGTATGATTGTGTGTGAGTGTGTGTATGATTGTGAGTGCATGTGAGCGTGTGTGTGATTGTGTGTGAGCGTGTGTATGATTGTGTGTGAGCGTGTGTATGATTGTGAGTGCATGTGAGCGTGTGTATGATTGTGTGTGAGCGTGTGTATGATTGTGAGTGCATGTGAGCGTGTGTGTGATTGTGTGTGAGCGTGTGTATGATTGTGTGTGTGCGTGTGTATGATTGTGTGTGAGCGTGTGTATGATTGTGTGTGTGCGTGTGTATGATTGTGTGTGCGTGTGAATGATTGTGTGTGTACGCGCACGTGAACGTGTCTATGATTGTGCGTGTGAGCGTGTGTATGATTGTGTGTGCGTGTGAGCGTGTGTATGATTGTGTGTGCGTGTGAGCGTGTGTATGATTGTGTGTGCGTGTGGGCGTGTGTATGATTGTGTGCGCGTGCGCTTGTGTATGGTTGTGTGTGTGCGCACGTGTGAGTGTGTGTATGCGCGCATTAGCGTATGCATGGTTGTGTGTTTGCGTGAGGGTGTGTATGATTGTGTGTGCATGCGCATTAACGTGTGTATGGGTTGTGTGTGCATGTGAGCATGTGTATGATTATGTGTGCACGTGTGAGTGTGTGCGCGCACGCGTGTGAGTGTGTATATGGTTGTGTGCATACGCACGCGTTAATGTATGCGTGCATTAATGTGTGTATGGTTGTGTGTGCATGTGAGCGTGTGTATGGTTGTGTGTGAGCGCGCATGGGAGTGTGTCTCTGCACGTGGATGACCGTGTGTATGATCGTGTGTGTGTGCGTGAGCGTTTGTGTGATTGTGTATGTGCGCGTGAGCATGAGTATGACTGTGTGTGCACATGAGCATGTGTATGATTGTGTGTGCGTGTGCACGTGTGTATGTTTGTGAGCGTGTGTATGATTGTGCGTGTGAGTTTGTGTATGATTGTGTGTGTGTGTGTGTATGATTGCGTGTGTATGATTGTGTGTGTGCACGTGAGCGTGTGTATGATTGTGTGTGTACGTGTGTATGATTGTGTGTGCATGAGTGTATGTATGATTGTGTGTGTGAGCGTGTGTGTGTGTATGGTTGTGTGTGCATGAGTGTATGTATGATTGTGTGTGTGCACGTGAGCGTGTGTATGATTGTGTGAGCATGTGTATGATTGTGTGTGCGTATGATTGTGTGTGCGTGTGTATGATTGTGTGTGAGCGTGTGTATGATTGTGTGTGCGCGCGTGAGTGCGTATGATTGTGTGTGTGCACGTGAGCGTGTGTATGATTGTATGTGAGCGTGTGTATGATTGTGTGTGAGCGTGTGTATGATTGTATGTGAGCGTGTGTATGATTGTGTGTGCGCGCGTGAGTGCGTATGATTGTGTGCACGTGAGGGTGTGTATGATTGTGTGTGCGTGACTGTGTATGATTGTGAGCGTGTGTATGATTGTGAGCGTGTGTATGATTGTGCGTGCATGTGTATGATTGTGTGTGAGCGTGTGTATGATTGTGTGTGTGAGCGTGTGTATGATTATGTGAGCGTGTGTATGATTGTGTGTGAGCGTGTGTATGATTGTGTGTGAGCGTGTGTGTGAGCGTGTGTATGATTGTGTGTGTGCGTGTGTATGATCGTGTGTGAGCGTGTGTATGATTGTGTGTGTGTGTATGATTGTGTGTGAGCGTGTGTATGATTGTGTGTGTGTGTATGATTGTGTGTGAGCGTGTGTATGATTGTGTGTGTGAGCGTGTGTATGATTGTGTGTGTGAGCGTGTGTATGATTATGTGAGCGTGTGTATGATTATGTGAGCGTGTGTATGATTGTGTGTGAGCGTGTGTATGATTGTGTGTGAGCGTGTGTATGATTGTGTGTGTGCGTGTGTATGATCGTGTGTGTGCGTGTGTATGATCGTGTGTGAGCGTGTGTATGATTGTGTGTGTGTATGATTGTGTGTGAGTGTATGATTGTGTGTGAGCGTGTGTATGATTGTGTGTGAGCGTGTGTATGATTGTGTGTGAGCGTGTGTATGATTGTGTGTGAGCGTGTGTATGATTGTGTGTGAGCGTGTGTATGATTGTGTGTGAGCGTGTGTATGATTGTGTGTGAGCGTATGTATGATTGTGTGTGAGCGTATGTATGGTTGTGTGTGCGTGTGAATGATTGTGTGTGCGTGTGAATGATTGTGTGTGTGTGTGAATGATTGTGTGTGCGTTTGTATGATTGTGTGTGCGTGTGTATGATTGTGTGTGCGTGTGTATGATTGTGTGTGAGCGTGTGTATGATTGTGTGTGTGAGTGTGTATGATCGTGTGTGTGAGCATGTGTATGATCGTGTGTGTGCGTGTGTATGATTGTGTGTGCGAGCGCGTGAGTGCGTATGATTGTATGTGTGCACGTGAGCGTGTGTATGATTGTGTGTGTGCGTGTGTATGATTGTGTGTGTGCGTGTGTATGATTGATTGTGTGTGAGCGTGTGTATGATCGTGTGTGTGCGTGTGTATGATCGTGTGTGTGCGTGTGTATGATTGTGTGTGTGTATGATTGTGTGTGAGCGTGTGTATGATTGTGTGTGTGAGCGTGTGTATGATTGTGTGTGTGAGCGTGTGTATGATCGTGTGTGTGAGCATGTGTATGATCGTGTGTGTGCGTGTGTATGATTGTGTGTGCGAGCGCGTGAGTGCGTATGATTGTATGTGTGCACATGAGCGTGTGTATGATTGTGTGTGTGCGCACGTGAGTGCGTATGATTGTGTGTGCACGTGAGCGTGTGTATGATTGTGTGTGTGCGTGTGTATGATCGTGTGTGTGCGTGTGTATGATTGATTGTGTGTGAGCGTGTGTATGATCGTGTGTGTGCGTGTGTATGATCGTGTGTGTGCGTGTGTATGATTGTGTGTGTGTATGATTGTGTGTGAGCGTGTGTATGATTGTGTGTGTGAGCATGTGTGTGATCATGTGTGTGAGCATGTGTATGATCGTGTGTGTGCGTGTGTATGATTGTGTGTGCGAGCGCGTGAGTGCGTATGATTGTATGTGTGCACGTGAGCGTGTGTATGATTGTGTGTGTGCGTGTGTATGATCGTGTGTGTGCGTGTGTATGATTGACTGTGTGTGAGCGTGTGTATGATCGTGTGTGTGCGTGTGTATGATTGTGTGTGTGTATGATTGTGTGTGAGCATGTGTATGATTGTGTGTGTGAGCATGTGTATGATCGTGTGTGTGAGCGTGTGTATGATCGTGTGTGCGTGCATATGATCGTGTGTGTGTGCGTGTGTATGATCGTGTGTGTGCGTGTGTATGATCGTGTGTGTGCGAGCGCGTGAGTGCGTATGATTGTGTGTGCACGTGAGCGTGTGTATGATTGTGTGTGCGCGCGTGAGTGCGTATGATTGTATGTGTGCACATGAGCGTGTGTATGATTGTGTGTGTGAGCGTGTGTATGATTGTGTGTGTGAGCGTGTGTATGATTGTGTGTGCGCGTGAGCGTGTGTATGATTGTGTGAGCGTGTGTATGATTGTGTGAGCGTGTGTATGATTGTGTGAGTGCATGTGAGCGTGTGTATGATTGTGTGAGCGTGTGTATGATTGTGTGTGTGAGCGTGTGTATGATTGTGTGTGCGTGTGTATGATTGTGTGTGCGTGTGTATGATTGTGTGTGCGTGCGCGGGTGCGTATGATTGTATGTGTGCACATGAGCGTGTGTATGATTGTGTGTGCGCACGTGAGCGTGTGTATTATTGAATGTGTGCATGTGAGCGTGTGTATGATTGTGTGTGTGCGTGTGTGTGCACGTGAGCGTGTGTATGATTGTGTGAGTGCATGTGAGCGTGTGTATGATTGTTTGAGCATGTGAGCGTGTGTATGATTGTGTGAGCGTGTGTATGATTGTGTGAGCGTGTGTATGATTGTGTGTGCGTGTGTATGATTGTGTGTGCGTGCGCGGGTGCGTATGATTGTATGTGTGCACGTGAGCGTGTGTATGATTGTGTGTGCGCACGTGAGCGTGTGTATTATTGAATGTGTGCATGTGAGCGTGTGTATGATTGTGTGTGTGCACGTGAGCGTGTGTATGATTGTATGTGAGCGTGTGTATGATTGTGTGTGTGTGCACGTGAGCGTGTGTATGATTGTGTGTGCGCACGTGAGCGTGTGTATTGTGTGTGTGAGCGTGTGTATGATTGTGCGTGTGCATGATTGTGTGTGTGCGTGTGCATGATTGTGTGTGTGCGTGTGTATTGTGTGTGCGAGCGCGTGAGTGCGTGTATGATTGTGTGTGCGTGCACGTGAGTGCGTATGATTGTATGTGTGCACGTGAGCGTGTGTATGATCGTGTGTGCGTGCACGTGAGTGCGTATGATTGTATGTGTGCACGGGAGCGTGTGTATGATTGTGTGTGAGCGTGTGTATGATTGTGTGTGAGCGTGTGTATGATTGTATGTGCGCGCGCGAGTGCGTATGATTGTATGTGTGCACATGAGCGTGTGTATGATTGTGTGCACGCGTGTGAATGCGTATGATTGTATGTATGCACGTGAGCGTGTGTATGATTGTGTGTGTGCATGTGAGCATGTGTATGGTTGTGTGTGAGCGTGTGTATGATTGTGTGTGAGCGTGTGCATAATTGTGTGTGTGCACGTGAGCGCGTGTATGATTGTGTGTGAGCGTGTGTATGATTGTGTGTGTCAGCGCGTGAGTGCGTATGATTGTATGTGTGCACGTGAGCGTGTGTATGATTGTGTGTGTACGTGTGTATGATTGTGTGAGCGTGTGTATGATTGTGTGTGAGCATGTGTGTGAGCGTGTGTATGATTGTGTGTGTGCGTGTGTATGATTGTGTGTGTGCGTGTGTATGATTGTGTGTGAGCGTGTGTATGATTGTGTGTGAGCGTGTGTATGATTGTGTGTGTGCGCGTGTATGATTGTGTGTGTGTGCGTGTGTATGATTGTGTGTGTGTGCGTGTGTATGATTGTGTGTGTGAGCGTGTGTATGATTGTGTGTGCGTGTGTATGATTGTGTGTGAGCGTGTGTATGATTGTGTGTGCGTGTGTATGATTGTGTGTGAGCGTGTGTATGATTGTGTGTGAGCGTGTGTATGATTGTGTGTGAGCGTGTGTATGATTGTGTGTGTGCGTGTGTATGATTGTGTGTGTGCGTGTGTATGATTGTGTGTGTGTGCGTGTGTATGATTGTGTGTGTGAGCATGTGTATGATTGTGTGTGAGCATGTGTATGATTGTGTGTGTGCGTGTGTATGATTGTGTGTGAGCGTGTGTATGATTGTGTGTGTGCGTGTGTATGATTGTGTGTGTGCGTGTGTATGATTGTGTGTGTGCGTGTGTATGATTGTGTGTGAGCATGTGTATGATTGTGTGTGAGCGTGTGTGTGATTGTGTGTGTGAGCGTGTGTATGATTGTGTTTATGATTGTGTGTGTGCGTGTGTATGATTGTGTGTGAGCGTGTGTATGATTGTGTGTGTGAGCGTGTGTATGATTGTGTGCACGTGAGCGTGTGTATGATTGTGTGTGAGCGTGTGTATGTGTGTGCGCGTGTGTATGATTGTGTGTGTGAGTGTGCGCTTGAGTGCGTATGATTGTATGTGCGTGCACGTGAGTGTGTGTATGATTGTGTGTGAGCGTGTGTATGATTGTGTGTGCGAGCGCGTGAGTGCGTGTGATTGTGTATGATTGTGTGCATGCGAGCGTGTGTATGATTGTGTGTGCGCGCGTGAGCGTGTGTATGATTGTGTGTGCATGTGTATGATTGTGTGAGCGTGTGTATGATTGTGTGTGTGCACGTGAGCGTGTGTATGATTGTGTGCACGTGAGCGGGCATATGATTGTGTGTGAGCGTGTGTATGATTGTGTGTCTGCGCGCGTGAGTGCGTATGATTGTATGTGTGCACGTGAGCGTGTGTATGATTGTGTGTGTGCGCACGTGAGTGCGTATGATTGTATGTGTGCACGTGAGCGTGTGTATGATTGTGTGTGTGCACGTGAGCGTGTGTATGATTGTGTGTGAGCGTGTGAATGATTGTATGTGTGTATGATTGTGTGTGTGAGCGTGTGTATGATTGTGTGTGCGTGTGTATGATTGTGTGTGCGTGTGTATGATTGTGTGTGCGTGCGCGGGTGCGTATGATTGTATGTGTGCACATGAGCGTGTGTATGATTGTGTGTGCGCACGTGAGCGTGTGTATTATTGAATGTGTGCATGTGAGCGTGTGTATGATTGTGTGTGTGCGTGTGTGTGCACGTGAGCGTGTGTATGATTGTGTGAGTGCATGTGAGCGTGTGTATGATTGTTTGAGCATGTGAGCGTGTGTATGATTGTGTGAGCGTGTGTATGATTGTGTGTGTGAGCGTGTGTATGATTGTGTGTGCGTGTGTATGATTGTGTGTGCGTGCGCGGGTGCGTATGATTGTATGTGTGCACGTGAGCGTGTGTATGATTGTGTGTGCGCACGTGAGCGTGTGTATTATTGAATGTGTGCATGTGAGCGTGTGTATGATTGTGTGTGTGCACGTGAGCGTGTGTATGATTGTATGTGAGCGTGTGTATGATTGTGTGTGTGTGCACGTGAGCGTGTGTATGATTGTGTGTGTGAGTGTGCGTATGATTGTGTGTGTGCGCGCGTGAGTGCGTATGATTGTATGTGTGCACGTGAGCGTGTGTATGATTGTGTGTGTGAGCGTATGTATGATTGTGCGTGTGCATGATTGTGTGTGTGCGTGTGCATGATTGTGTGTGTGCGTGTGTATTGTGTGTGCGAGCGCGTGAGTGCGTGTATGATTGTGTGTGCGTGCACGTGAGTGCGTATGATTGTATGTGTGCACGTGAGCGTGTGTATGATTGTGTGTGCGTGCACGTGAGTGCGTATGATTGTATGTGTGCACGGGAGCGTGTGTATGATTGTGTGTGAGCGTGTGTATGATTGTGTGTGAGCGTGTGTATGATTGTATGTGCGCGCGCGAGTGCGTATGATTGTATGTGTGCACATGAGCGTGTGTATGATTGTGTGCGCGCGTGTGAATGCGTATGATTGTATGTATGCACGTGAGCGTGTGTATGATTGTGTGTGTGCACGTGAGCATGTGTATGGTTGTGTGTGAGCGTGTGTATGATTGTGTGTGAGCGTGTGCATAATTGTGTGTGTGCACGTGAGCGCGTGTATGATTGTGTGTGAGCGTGTGTATGATTGTGTGTGAGCGTGTATATGATTGTGTGTGTGCGTGTGTATGATCGTGTGTGTGCGTGTGTATGATCGTGTGTGAGCGTGTGTATGATTGTGTGTGTGTATGATTGTGTGTGAGTGTATGATTGTGTGTGAGCGTGTGTATGATTGTGTGTGAGCGTGTGTATGATTGTGTGTGAGCGTGTGTATGATTGTGTGTGAGCGTGTGTATGATTGTGTGTGAGCGTGTGTATGATTGTGTGTGAGCGTGTGTATGGCTGTGTGTGAGCATGTGTATGGCTGTGTGTGCGTGTGAATGATTGTGTGTGCGTGTGAATGATTGTGTGTGCGTGTGAATGATTGTGTGTGCGTGTGAATGATTGTGTGTGCGTGTGAAAGATTGTGTGTGCGTGTGAATGATTGTGTGTGCGTGTGTATGATTGTGTGTGCGTTTGTATGATTGTGTGTGCGTGTGTATGATTGTGTGTGAGCGTGTGTATGATTGTGTGTGTGAGTGTGTATGATCGTGTGTGTGAGCATGTGTATGATCGTGTGTGTGCGTGTGTATGATTGTGTGTGCGAGCGCGTGAGTGCGTATGATTGTATGTGTGCACGTGAGCGTGTGTATGATCGTGTGTGCGCGTGTGTATGATTGATTGTGTGTGAGCGTGTGTATGATCGTGTGTGTGCGTGTGTATGATCGTGTGTGTGCGTGTGTATGATTGTGTGTGTGTATGATTGTGTGTGAGCGTGTGTATGATTGTGTGTGTGAGCGTGTGTATGATCGTGTGTGTGAGCATGTGTATGATCGTGTGTGTGCGTGTGTATGATTGTGTGTGCGAGCGCGTGAGTGCGTATGATTGTATGTGTGCACATGAGCGTGTGTATGATTGTGTGTGTGCGCACGTGAGTGCGTATGATTGTATGTGTGCACGTGAGCGTGTGTATGATTGTGTGTGTGCGTGTGTATGATCGTGTGTGTGCGTGTGTATGATTGATTGTGTGTGAGCGTGTGTATGATCGTGTGTGTGCGTGTGTATGATCGTGTGTGTGCGTGTGTATGATTGTGTGTGTGTGTATGATTGTGTGTGAGCGTGTGTATGATTGTGTGTGTGAGCATGTGTATGATCATGTGTGTGAGCATGTGTATGATCGTGTGTGTGCGTGTGTATGATTGTGTGTGCGAGCGCGTGAGTGCGTATGATTGTATGTGTGCACGTGAGCGTGTGTATGATTGTGTGTGTGCGTGTGTATGATCGTGTGTGTGCGTGTGTATGATTGACTGTGTGTGAGCGTGTGTATGATCGTGTGTGTGCGTGTGTATGATTGTGTGTGTGTATGATTGTGTGTGAGCATGTGTGTGTGAGCATGTGTATGATCGTGTGTGTGAGCATGTGTATGATCGTGTGTGTGCGTGTGTATGATTGTGTGTGCGAGCGCGTGAGTGCGTATGATTGTATGTGTGCACATGAGCGTGTGTATGATTGTGTGTGTGCGCACGTGAGTGCGTATGATTGTATGTGTGCACGTGAGCGTGTGTATGATTGTGTGTGTGCGTGTGTATGATCGTGTGTGTGCGTGTGTATGATTGATTGTGTGTGAGCGTGTGTATGATCGTGTGTGTGCGTGTGTATGATCGTGTGTGTGCGTGTGTATGATTGTGTGTGTGTATGATTGTGTGTGAGCGTGTGTATGATTGTGTGTGTGAGCATGTGTATGATCATGTGTGTGAGCATGTGTATGATCGTGTGTGTGCGTGTGTATGATTGTGTGTGCGAGCGCGTGAGTGCGTATGATTGTATGTGTGCACGTGAGCGTGTGTATGATTGTGTGTGTGCGTGTGTATGATCGTGTGTGTGCGTGTGTATGATTGACTGTGTGTGAGCGTGTGTATGATCGTGTGTGTGCGTGTGTATGATTGTGTGTGTGTATGATTGTGTGTGAGCATGTGTATGATTGTGTGTGTGAGCATGTGTATGATCGTGTGTGTGAGCGTGTGTATGATCGTGTGTGCGTGTGTATGATCGTGTGTGTGCGTGTGTATGATCGTGTGTGTGCGAGCGCGTGAGTGCGTATGATTGTGTGTGCACGTGAGCGTGTGTATGATTGTGTGTGCGCGCGTGAGTGCGTATGATTGTATGTGTGCACATGAGCGTGTGTATGATTGTGTGTGTGAGCGTGTGTATGATTGTGTGTGTGAGCGTGTGTATGATTGTGTGTGTGAGCGTGTGTATGATTATGTGTGCGCGTGAGCGTGTGTATGATTGTGTGAGCGTGTGTATGATTGTGTGAGCGTGTGTATGATTGTGTGAGTGCATGTGAGCATGTGTATGATTGTGTGAGCGTGTGTATGATTGTGTGTGTGAGCGTGTGTATGATTGTGTGTGTGAGCGTGTGTATGATTGTGTGTGCGTGTGTATGATTGTGTGTGCGTGTGTATGATTGTGTGTGCGTGCGCGGGTGCGTATGATTGTATGTGTGCACATGAGCGTGTGTATGATTGTGTGTGCGCACGTGAGCGTGTGTATTATTGAATGTGTGCATGTGAGCGTGTGTATGATTGTGTGTGTGCGTGTGTGTGCACGTGAGCGTGTGTATGATTGTGTGAGTGCATGTGAGCGTGTGTATGATTGTTTGAGCATGTGAGCGTGTGTATGATTGTGTGAGCGTGTGTATGATTGTGTGAGCGTGTGTATGATTGTGTGTGCGTGTGTATGATTGTGTGTGCGTGCGCGGGTGCGTATGATTGTATGTGTGCACGTGAGCGTGTGTATGATTGTGTGTGCGCACGTGAGCGTGTGTATTATTGAATGTGTGCATGTGAGCGTGTGTATGATTGTGTGTGTGCACGTGAGCGTGTGTATGATTGTATGTGAGCGTGTGTATGATTGTGTGTGTGTGCACGTGAGCGTGTGTATGATTGTGTGTGCGCACGTGAGCGTGTGTATTGTGTGTGTGAGCGTGTGTATGATTGTGCGTGTGCATGATTGTGTGTGTGCGTGTGCATGATTGTGTGTGTGCGTGTGTATTGTGTGTGCGAGCGCGTGAGTGCGTGTATGATTGTGTGTGCGTGCACGTGAGTGCGTATGATTGTATGTGTGCACGTGAGCGTGTGTATGATCGTGTGTGCGTGCACGTGAGTGCGTATGATTGTATGTGTGCACGGGAGCGTGTGTATGATTGTGTGTGAGCGTGTGTATGATTGTGTGTGAGCGTGTGTATGATTGTATGTGCGCGCGCGAGTGCGTATGATTGTATGTGTGCACATGAGCGTGTGTATGATTGTGTGCACGCGTGTGAATGCGTATGATTGTATGTATGCACGTGAGCGTGTGTATGATTGTGTGTGTGCATGTGAGCATGTGTATGGTTGTGTGTGAGCGTGTGTATGATTGTGTGTGAGCGTGTGCATAATTGTGTGTGTGCACGTGAGCGCGTGTATGATTGTGTGTGAGCGTGTGTATGATTGTGTGTGTCAGCGCGTGAGTGCGTATGATTGTATGTGTGCACGTGAGCGTGTGTATGATTGTGTGTGTACGTGTGTATGATTGTGTGAGCGTGTGTATGATTGTGTGTGAGCATGTGTGTGAGCGTGTGTATGATTGTGTGTGTGCGTGTGTATGATTGTGTGTGTGCGTGTGTATGATTGTGTGTGAGCGTGTGTATGATTGTGTGTGAGCGTGTGTATGATTGTGTGTGTGCGTGTGTATGATTGTGTGTGTGCGTGTGTATGATTGTGTGTGTGTGCGTGTGTATGATTGTGTGTGTGTGCGTGTGTATGATTGTGTGTGTGAGCGTGTGTATGATTGTGTGTGCGTGTGTATGATTGTGTGTGAGCGTGTGTATGATTGTGTGTGCGTGTGTATGATTGTGTGTGAGCGTGTGTATGATTGTGTGTGAGCGTGTGTATGATTGTGTGTGAGCGTGTGTATGATTGTGTGTGTGCGTGTGTATGATTGTGTGTGTGCGTGTGTATGATTGTGTGTGTGTGCGTGTGTATGATTGTGTGTGAGCATGTGTATGATTGTGTGTGAGCGTGTGTATGATTGTGTGTGTGAGCATGTGTATGATTGTGTGTGAGCATGTGTATGATTGTGTGTGTGCGTGTGTATGATTGTGTGTGAGCGTGTGTATGATTGTGTGTGTGCGTGTGTATGATTGTGTGTGTGCGTGTGTATGATTGTGTGTGAGCATGTGTATGATTGTGTGTGAGCGTGTGTGTGATTGTGTGTGTGAGCGTGTGTATGATTGTGTTTATGATTGTGTGTGTGCGTGTGTATGATTGTGTGTGAGCGTGTGTATGATTGTGTGTGTGAGCGTGTGTATGATTGTGTGCACGTGAGCGTGTGTATGATTGTGTGTGAGCGTGTGTATGTGTGTGCGCGTGTGTATGATTGTGTGTGTGAGTGTGCGCTTGAGTGCGTATGATTGTATGTGCGTGCACGTGAGTGTGTGTATGATTGTGTGTGAGCGTGTGTATGATTGTGTGTGCGAGCGCGTGAGTGCGTGTGATTGTGTATGATTGTGTGCATGCGAGCGTGTGTATGATTGTGTGTGCGCGCGTGAGCGTGTGTATGATTGTGTGTGCATGTGTATGATTGTGTGAGCGTGTGTATGATTGTGTGTGTGCACGTGAGCGTGTGTATGATTGTGTGCACGTGAGCGGGCATATGATTGTGTGTGAGCGTGTGTATGATTGTGTGTCTGCGCGCGTGAGTGCGTATGATTGTATGTGTGCACGTGAGCGTGTGTATGATTGTGTGTGTGCGCACGTGAGTGCGTATGATTGTATGTGTGCACGTGAGCGTGTGTATGATTGTGTGTGTGCACGTGAGCGTGTGTATGATTGTGTGTGAGCGTGTGAATGATTGTATGTGTGTATGATTGTGTGTGTGTATGATTGTGTGTGAGCGCGCGTGAGTGTGTATGATTGTATGTGTGCACGTGAGCGTGTGTATGATTGTGTGTGAGCGTGTGTATGATTGTGTGTGAGCGTGTGTATGATTGTGTGTGTGCGTGTGTATGATTGTGTGTGCGAGCGCGTGAGTGCGTATGATTGTATGTGTGAGCGTGTGTATGATTGATTGTGTGTGCGCGCGTGTGAGTGCGTATGATTGTGTGTGTACGTGTGTATGATTGTGTGAGCGTGTGTATGATTGTGTGTGTGAGCGTGTGTATGATTGTGTGTGTGCACGTGAGCGTGTGTGTGATTGTGTGTGAGCGTGTGTATGATTGTGTGTGAGCGTGTGTATGATTGTGTGTGAGCGTGTGTATGTGTGTGCGTGCGCGTGTGTATGATTGTGTGTGTGAGCGTGCGCTTGAGTGCGTATGATTGTATGTGCGTGCACGTGAGCGTGTGCATGATTGTATGTGAGCGTGTGTATGATTGTGTGTGTGCACGTGAGCGTGTGTATGATTGTGTGTGAACGTGTGTATGATTGTGTGTGAGCGTGTGTATGATTGTGTGTGCGAGCGCGTGAGTGCGTGTGATTGTGTGTGTGCGTGTGTATGATTGTGTGCATGCGAGCGTGTGTATGATTGTGTGTGTGCACGTGAGCGTGTGTATGATTGTGTGTGTGTATGATTGTGTGTGTGCGTGTGTATGATTGTGTGTGAACGTGTGTGTGAGCGTGTGTATGATTGTGTATGTGAGCGTGTGTATGATTGTGTGTGTGCACGTGAGCGTGTGTATGATTGTGTGTGAGCGTGTGTGTGAGCGTGTGTATGATTGTGTATGTGAGCTTGTGTATGTGAGTGTGTGTATGATTGTGTGTGTGCATGTGAGCGTGTGTATGATTGTGTGTGAGCGTGTGTATGTGTGTGCGCGTGTGTATGATTGTGTGTGTGAGTGTGCGCTTGCGTGTGTATGATTGTGTGTGAACGTGTGTATAATTGTGTGTGAGCGTGTGTATGATTGTGTGTGCGAGCGCGTGAGTGCGTGTGATTGTGTGTGTGCGTGTGTATGATTGTGTGCATGCGAGCGTGTGTATGATTGTGTGTGTGCACGTGAGCGTGTGTATGATTGTGTGTGTGTATGATTGTGTGTGTGCGTGTGTATGATTGTGTGTGAGCGTGTGTATGATTGTGTGTGAGCGTGTGTATGATTGTGTATGTGAGCGTGTGTATGATTGTGTGTGTGCACGTGAGCATGTGTATGATTGTGTGTGAGTGTGTGTATGATTGTGTATGTGAGCGTGTGTATGATTGTCTATGTGAGTGTGTGTATGATTGTGTATGTGAGCGTGTGTATGATTGTCTATGTGAGTGTGTGTATGATTGTGTGTGTGCACGTGAGCGTGTGTATGATTGTGTGTGAGCGTGTGTATGTGTGTGCGCGTGTGTATGATTGTGTGTGTGTGCGCGCTTGAGTGCGTATGATTGTATGTGCGTGCACGTGAGCGTGTGTATGATTGTGTGTGAGCGTGTGTATGATTGTGTGTGCGAGCGCGTGAGTGCGTGTGATTGTGTATGATTGTGTGCATGCGAGCGTGTGTATGATTGTGTGTGCGCGCGTGAGCGTGTGTATGATTGTGTGTGTGCGTGTGTATGATTGTGTGTGTGTGTGTGTATCATTGTGAGCGTGTGTATGATTGTGTGAGCATGTGTATGATTGTGTGTGTGCACGTGAGCGTGTGTATGATTGTGTGTGTGTATGATTGTGTGTGTGTATGATTGTGTGTGAGCGCGCGTGAGTGCGTATGATTGTATGTGTGCACGTGAGCGTGTGTATGATTGTGTGTGAGCGTGTGTATGATTGTGTGTGCGTGTGTATGATTGTGTGTGAGCGTGTGTATGATTGTGTGTGAGCGTGTGTATGATTGTGTGTGCGAGCGCGTGAGTGCGTATGATTGTATGTGTGCACGTGAGCGTGTGTATGATTGATTGTGTGTGCGCGCGTGTGAGTGCGTATGATTGTGTGTGTACGTGTGTATGATTGTGTGTGCGTGTGTATGATTGTGTGTGTGAGCGTGTGTATGATTGTGTGTGTGCACGTGAGTGTGTGTATGATTGTGTGTGAGCGTGTGTATGATTGTGTGTGTGCACGTGAGCGTGTGTATGATTGTGTGAGCGTGTGTATGTGTGTGCGTGCGCGTGTGTATGATTGTGTGTGAGCGTGTGTATGTGTGTGCGCGTGTGTATGATTGTGTGTGAGCGTGCGCTTGAGTGCGTATGATTGTATGTGCGTGCACGTGAGCGTGTGTATGATTGTGTGTGAGCGTGTGTATGATTGTGTGTGTGCACGTGAGCGTGTGTATGATTGTGTGTGAACGTGTGTATGATTGTGTGTGAGCGTGTGTATGATTGTGTGTGCGAGCGCGTGAGTGCGTGTGATTGTGTGTGTGCGTGTGTATGATTGTGTGAATGCGAGCGTGTGTATGATTGTGTGTGTGCACGTGAGCGTGTGTATGATTGTGTGTGTGTATGATTGTGTGTGTGCACGGGAGCGTGTGTATGATTGTGTGTGAGCGTGTGTATGATTGTGTGCACGTGAGCGTGTGTATGATTGTGTGTGTGAGCGTGTATGATTGTGTGTGAGCATGTGTATGATTGTGTGTGTGAGCGTGTGTATGATTGTGAGCGTGTGTATGATTGTGTGTGTGAGCGTGTGTATGATTGTGTGTGTGAGCGTGTGTATGATTGTGTGTGTGCACGTGAGCGTGTGTATGATTGTGTGTGAGCGTGTGTATGATTGTGTGTGAGCGTGTGTATGATTGTGTGTGTGAGCGTGTGTATGATTGTGTGTGTGCACGTGAGCGTGTGTATGATTGTGTGTGCGTGCACGTGAGTGCGTATGATTGTATGTGTGCACGGGAGCGTGTGTATGATTGTGTGTGAGCGTGTGTATGATTGTGTGTGAGCGTGTGTATGATTGTATGTGCGCGCGCGAGTGCGTATGATTGTATGTGTGCACATGAGCGTGTGTATGATTGTGTGTGAGCGTGTGTATGATTGTGTGTGTGCACGTGAGCGTGTGTATGATTGTGTGTATGATTGTGTGTGTGTGCACGTGAGCGTGTGTATGATTGTGTGTGAGTGTGTGTATGATTGTGTGTGTGAGCGTGTGTATGATTGTGTGTGTGTGTGAGCGTGTGTATGATTGTGTGTGCGTGTGAGCATGTGTATGATTGTGTGTGCGTGTGTATGATTGTGTGTGAGCGTGTGTATGATTGTGTGTGTGCGTGTGTATGATTGTGTGTGAGCGTGTGTATGATTGTGTGTGAGCGTGTGTATGATTGTGTGTGAGCGTGTGTATGATTGTGTGTGCGTGTGAGCATGTGTATGATTGTGTGTGTGTGCGTGTGTATGATTGTGTGTGCATGTGACCGTGTGTATGATTGTGTGTGTGCGTGTGTATGATTGTGTGTGTGCGTGTGTATGATTGTATGTGTGGACATGAGCGTGTGTATGATTGTGTGTGTGCGTGTGTATGATTGTGTGTATGATTGAGTGAGCGTGTGTATGATTGTGTGTCCGTGTGTATGATTGTGTGTGCGCGCGCGGGTGCGTATGATTGAATGTGTGCATGTGAGCGTGTGTATGTGTGTGTGCATGTGTATGATTGTGTGTGTGCGTGTGTATGATTGTGTGTGTTTGCACGTGAGCGTGTGTATGATTGTGTGTGTGAGCGTGTGTATGATTGTGTGTGCGCGCGTGAGTGCGTATGATTGTATATGTGCACGTGAGTGTGTGTATGATTGTGTGTGAGCGTGTGTATGATTGTGTGTGAGCATGTGTATGATTGTGTGTGAGCGTGTGTATGATTGTGTGCACGTGAGCGTGTGTATGATTGTGTGTGTATGATTGTGTGTGTGTGAACGTGAGCGTGTGTATGATTGTGTGTGAGCGTGTGTATGATTGTGTGTGTGAGCGTGTGTATGATTGTGTGTGTGAGCGTGTGTATGATTGTGTGTGTGAGTGTGTATGATTGTGTGTGTGTGCACGTGAGCGTGTGTATGATTGTGTGTGAGCGTGTGTATGATTGTGTGTGTGCACGTGAGCGTGTGTATGATTGTGTGTGTGCGTGTGTATGATTGTGTGTGAGCGTGTGTATGATTGTGTGTGTGTGCACGTGAGCGTGTGTATGATTGTGTGTGTATGATTGTGTGTGCACGTGAGCGTGTGTATGATTGTGTGTGAGCGTGTGTATGATTGTGTGTGTGTGTGCACGTGAGCGTGTGTATGATTGAATGTGTGAGCGTGTGTATGATTGTATGTGAGCGTGTGTATGATTGTGTGTGTGTGCACGTGAGCGTGTGTATGATTGTGTGTGAGCGTGTGTGTATGATTGTGTGTGAGCGTGTGTGTATGATTGTGTGTGAGCGTGTGTATGATTGTGTGTGCGTGTGTGAGCGTGTGTATGATTGTGTGTGCACGTGTAAGCGTGTGTATGATTGTGTGTGCGTGTGTATGATTGTGTGTGTGAGCGTGTGTTTGATTGTGTGTGTGAGCGTGTGTATGATTGTGTGTGTGAGTGTGTGTATGATTGTGTGTGAGCGTGTGTATGATTGTGTGTGCGTGTGTGAGCGTGTGTATGATTGTGTGTGCGCGTGTGAGCGTGTGTATGATTGTGTGTGCGTGTGTATGATTGTGTGTGTGAGCGTGTGTATGATTGTGTGAGTGTGTGTATGATTGTGTGTGAGCGTGTGTATGATTGTGTGTGTGAGCGTGTGTATGATTGTGTGAGTGTGTGTATGATTGTGTGTGAGCGTGTGTATGATTGTGTGTGAGCGTGTGTATGAATGTGTGTGCGTGTGTATGATTGTGTGTGTGAGCGTGTGTATGATTGTGAGCGTGTGTATGATTGTGTGTGTGAGCGTGTGTATGATTGTGAGCGTGTGTATGATTGTGTGTGCGCGTGTGAGCATGTGTATGATTGTGTGTGAGCGTGTGTATGATTGTGTGTGAGCGTGTGTATGATTGTGTGAGCGTGTGTATGATTGTGTGTGTGCACGTGAGCGGGTGTATGATTGTGCGTGGGCGTGTGTATGATTGTGTGCGCGCATGAGTACGTATGATTGTATATGTGCACATGAGCGTGTGTATGATCGTGTGTGTGCGTGTGTATGATTGTGTGTGTGCGTGTGTATGATTGTGTGTGTGTGCGTGTGTATGATTGTGTGTGTGAGCGTGTGTATGATTGTGTGTGTGAGCGTGTGTATGATTGTGTGTGCGTGTGTGAGCGTGTGTATGATTGTGTGTGCGCGTGTGAGCGTGTGTATGATTGTGTGTGCGTGTATGATTGTGTGTGTGAGCGTGTGTATGATTGTGTGTGTGAGTGTGTGTATGATTGTGTGTGAGCGTGTGTATGATTGTGTGTGCGCGTGTGAGCGTGTGTATGAATGTGTGTGCGTGTGTATGATTGTGCGTGTGTATGATTGTGTGTGTGTGTGAGCGTGTGTATGATTGTGAGCGTGTGTATGATTGTGTGTGTGTGTATGATTGTGAGCGTGTGTATGATTGTGTGTGAGCGTGTGTATGATTGTGTGTGAGCGTGTGTATGATTGTGTGTGAGCGTGTGTATGATTGTGTGTGAGCGTGTGTATGATTGTGTGAGCGTGTGTATGATTGTGTGTGTGCACGTGAGCGGGTGTATGATTGTGCGTGAGCGTGTGTATGATTGTGTGTGTGCGTGTGTATGATTGTATGTGAGCGTGTGTATGATTGTGTGTGTGCGTGTGTATGATTGTGTGTGAGCGTGTGTATGATTGTGTGTGTGCGTGTGTATGATTGTGTGTGAGCGTGTGTATGATTGTGTGTGCACGTGAGTGCGTATGATTGTATGTGTGCACGTGAGTGTGTGTATGATTGTGTATGAGCATATGTATGATTGTGTGTGCACGTGAGCGTGTGTATGATTGTGTGTGAGTGTGTGTAAGATTGTGTGTGTGCACGTGAGCGTGTGATTGTGTGAGCGTGTGTATGATTGAGTGAGTGTGTGTATGATTGTGTGTGCATGTGTATGATTGTGTGCGCGCGGGTGCGTATGATTGTATGTGTGCATGTGAGTGTGTGTATGATTGTGTGCACGTGAGCGTGTGTATGATTGTGTGTGAGCGTGTGTATGATTGTGTGCACGTGAGCGTGTGTATGATTGTGTGTGCGTGTGTATGATTGTGTGTGCGCGCGCGTGAGTGCGTATGATTGTATGTGTGCACGTGAGTGTGTATGATTGTGTGTGTGTGTATGATTGTGTGTTTGTGTGTGTATGATTGTGTGTGTGCGTGTGTATTATTGTGTGTGCGTGCACGTGAGTGCGTATGATTGTATGTGTGCACGTGAGCGTGTGTATGATTGTGTGTGAGCATGTGTATGATTGTGTGAGTGTGCACGTGAGCGTGTGTATGATTGTGTGTGTGTGCACGTGAGCGTGTGTATGATTGTGTGTGTGTGCACGTGAGCGTGTCTGATTGTGTGTGAGTGTGTATGATTGTGTGTGTGTGCGCGTGAGCGTGTGTATGATTGTGTGCACGTGAGCGTGTGTATGATTGAATGTGAGCGTGTGTATGATTGTGTGTGTGTGCACGTGAGCGTGTGTATGATTGTGTGTGTGAGCGTGTGTGATTGTGTGTTTGCGTGTGTATGATTGTGTGTGTGCGTGTGTATGATTGTATGCGCGCGTGAGTGCGTATGATTGTATGTGTGCACGTTAGTGTGTGTATGATTGTGTGTTTGCGTGTGTATGATTGTGTGTGTGTATATGATTGTGTGTTTGTGTGTGTATGATTGTGTGTGTGCGTGTGTATTATTGTGTGTGCGTGCACGTGAGTGCATATGATTGTATGTGTGCACGTGAGCGTGTGTATGATTGTGTGTGAGCATGTGTATGATTGTGTGTGTGTGCACGTGAGCGTGTGTATGATTGTGTGTGTGTGTGCACGTGAGCGTGTGTATGATTGTGTGTGAGCATGTGTATGATTGTGTGAGTGTCTGTATGATTGTGTGTGTGACCGTGTGTATGATTGTGTGTGAGTGTGTGTATGATTGTGTGTGTGTGCACGTGAGCGTGTGTATGATTGTGTGTGTGTGTGTATGATTGTGTGTGTGTGCGTGTGAGCGTGTGTATGATTGTGTGTGAGCGTGTGTATGATTGTGTGTGTGTGCACATGAGCGTGTGTATGATTGTGTGTGTGTGTGTATGATTGTGTGTGTGTGCGCGTGAGCGTGTGTATGATTGTGTGTGAGTGTGTGTATGATTGTGTGTGTGTGCGCGTGAGCGTGTGTATGATTGTATGTGAGCGTGTGTATGATTGTGTGAGCCTGTGTATGATTGTGTGTGCGCGCGTGAGTGCGTATGATTGTATGTGTGCATGTGAGTGTGTGTATGATTGTGTGTTTGTGTGTGTATGATTGTGTATGATTGTGTGTGTATGATTGTGTGCGTGTGTGATTGTGCGTGTGTATGATTGTGTGTGCGTGTGTATGATTGTGTGTGCGTGCACGTGAGTGCGTTTGATTGTATGTGTGCACGTGAGCGTGTGTATGATTGTGTGTGTGCGCACGTGAGTGCGTATGATTGATTGTGTGAGTGTGTGTATGATTGTGTGTATGCGCGCGTGAGTGCGTATGATTGTATGTGTGCACGTGAGTGTGTGTATGATTGTGTGTGAGCGTGTGTATGATTGTGTGTGAGCGTGTGTATGATTGTGTGTGAGCGTGTGTATGATTGTGTGTGTGCACGTGAGTGTGTGTATGATTGTGTGTGAGCGTGTGTATGATTGTGTGTGTGCGCGCGTGAGTGTGTATGATTGTGTGTGTGTGCACGTGAGCGTGTGTATGATTGTGTGTGTGTGCACGTGAGCGTGTGTATGATTGTGTGTGTGTGCACGTGAGCGTGTGTATGATTGTGTGTGAGCGTGTGTATGATTGTGTGTGTGTGCACGTGAGCGTGTGTATGATTGTGTGTGAGTGTGTGTATGATTGTGTGTGTGTGCACGTGAGCGTTTGTATGATTGTGTGTGCGTGTATGATTGTGCGTGCGTGAACGTGTGTATGATTGTGCGTGCGCGCGTGAGCATGTGTATGATTGTGTGTGGGCGCATGAGCGTGTGTGTGATTGTGTGTGTGTGTATGATTATGTGTGAGTGTGTGTATGATTGTGTGTGAGCGTGTGTATGATTGTGTGCGTGTGCATGAGCGTGTGTTTGCGTGTGTGCATGCTTAAGGGAGCGTGAGGGAGTGTGCACACAAGAGAGTATGCGTAATTGTGCATGCGTGAGAGAGTGTAAAGGTGTACGAGAGAGTGTGTGTAATTGTGCGTGTGTGTGAGGGTGCACAAGAGAGAGTGTGTATTTGTGTATGTGTGAGAAAGTGTGAGTGTGTGTGTCTGTGTATGTGTGTGTGCATATCTATGTGTGTGTGTGCATGTCTATGTGTGTGTATGTGTGAGTGTGTGTTTGTGTGTGTGTGTGAGTTTGTGTATGTGTGTGTGTGAGAGTATGTGTGAGTGTGTGTGTGTGAATGTGTGTGTAAATGAGTGTGTGGGTGTGTGCGAGTGTGTGTCTGTGAGTGTGGGGGTGTGTGCGAGTGTGAGTATGTGTGTGTATGTGTGAGTATATGAGTATGTGTGTGTGAGTGTGTGTGAAAGTGAGAGTGTGTGTGTGAGAGAGTGTGTTTGTTTGTGTGTGTGTGTGAGTGTGTGAGAGAGTGTGTGTGTGTGTGTGTGATTGTGAGTGTTTGTGTGTGTGTGATTGTGTGAGTGTGAGTGAGTCTGTGTGTGTGTATAGGAGTGTCTGTGAGTGTGTGAGAGAGGGAGTGTGATGGGGTACCCGTGACTGTGTATATATAGTTGACCAGGCGTGGTGCCCAGGTTCAGGTCCCCTCTCCCCCCCTCTCGGTGGGTAAGTCTGGGGGCAGTGTGTCCTTCAGTCCCCAGACTCTCCCCCTACACTGTCCCCTTCAGTCCTCTCTGTACATCTCCCCCCCCCCTCTCGGTGGGTAAGTCTGGGGGCAGTGTGTCCTTCAGTCCCCAGACTCTCCCCCTACACTGTCCCCTTCAGTCCTCTCTGTACATCTCCCCCCTCCCCCTCCCCCTCTCGGTGGGTAAGTCTGGGGGCAGTGTGTCCTTCAGTCTCCAGACTCTCCCCCTACACTGTCCCCTTCAGTCCTCTCTGTACATCTCCCCCCTCCCCTCCCCCCTCTCGGTGGGTAAGTCTGGGGGCAGTGTGTCCTTCAGTCCCCAGACTCTCCCCCTACACTGTCCCCTTCAGTCCTCTCTGTACATCTCCCCCCCCCTCTCCCCCCCCCCCTCTCGGTGGGTAAGTCTGGGGGCAGTGTGTCCTTCAGTCCCCAGACTCTCCCCCTACACTGTCCCCTTCAGTCCTCTCTGTACATCTCCCCCCCCCCTCTCGGTGGGTAAGTCTGGGGGCAGTGTGTCCTTCAGTCCCCAGACTCTCCCCCTACACTGTCCCCTTCAGTCCTCTCTGTACATCTCCCCCCTCCCCCTCCCCCTCTCGGTGGGTAAGTCTGGGGGCAGTGTGTCCTTCAGTCTCCAGACTCTCCCCCTACACTGTCCCCTTCAGTCCTCTCTGTACATCTCCCCCCTCCCCCCTCTCGGTGGGTAAGTCTGGGGGCAGTGTGTCCTTCAGTCTCCAGACTCTCCCCCTACACTGTCCCCTTCAGTCCTCTCTGTACATCTCCCCCCCCCCCTCCCCCCCCCCTCTCGGTGGGTAAGTCTGGGGGCAGTGTGTCCTTCAGTCCCCAGACTCTCCCCCTACACTGTCCCCTTCAGTCCTCTCTGTACATCTCCCCCCTCCCCCCTCTCCCCCCCCCCTCTCGGTGGGTAAGTCTGGGGGCAGTGTGTCCTTCAGTCCCCAGACTCTCCCCCTACACTGTCCCCTTCAGTCCTCTCTGTACATCTCCCCCCCCCCCTCTCCCCCCCCTCTCGGTGGGTAAGTCTGGGGGCAGTGTGTCCTTCAGTCTCCAGACTCTCCCCCTACACTGTCCCCTTCAGTCCTCTCTGTACATCTCCCCCCTCTCCCCCCCCCCTCTCGGTGGGTAAGTCTGGGGGCAGTGTGTCCTTCAGTCCCCAGACTCTCCCCCTACACTGTCCCCTTCAGTCCTCTCTGTACATCTCCCCCCCCCCCTCCCCCCCCCCTCTCGGTGGGTAAGTCTGGGGGCAGTGTGTCCTTCAGTCCCCAGACTCTCCCCCTACACTGTCCCCTTCAGTCCTCTCTGTACATCTCCCCCCTCCCCCTCCCCCTCTCGGTGGGTAAGTCTGGGGGCAGTGTGTCCTTCAGTCCCCAGACTCTCCCCCTACACTGTCCCCTTCAGTCCTCTCTGTACATCTCCCCCCTCCCCCCTCTCGGTGGGTAAGTCTGGGGGCAGTGTGTCCTTCAGTCTCCAGACTCTCCCCCTACACTGTCCCCTTCAGTCCTCTCTGTACATCTCCCCCCCCCCCCCTCTCGGTGGGTAAGTCTGGGGGCAGTGTGTCCTTCAGTCCCCAGACTCTCCCCCTACACTGTCCCCTTCAGTCCTCTCTGTACATCTCCCCTCCCCTCTCCCCCCCCCCTCTCGGTGGGTAAGTCTGGGGGCAGTGTGTCCTTCAGTCCCCAGACTCTCCCCCTACACTGTCCCCTTCAGTCCTCTCTGTACATCTCCCCCCCCCCCTCCCCCCTCTCGGTGGGTAAGTCTGGGGGCAGTGTGTCCTTCAGTCCCCAGACTCTCCCCCTACACTGTCCCCTTCAGTCCTCTCTGTACATCTCCCCCCCCCTCTCCCCCCCCCCCTCTCGGTGGGTAAGTCTGGGGGCAGTGTGTCCTTCAGTCCCCAGACTCTCCCCCTACACTGTCCCCTTCAGTCCTCTCTGTACATCTCCCCCCCCCTCTCCCCCCCCCCTCTCGGTGGGTAAGTCTGGGGGCAGTGTGTCCTTCAGTCTCCAGACTCTCCCCCTACACTGTCCCCTTCAGTCCTCTCTGTACATCTCCCCCCCCCCCTCCCCCCTCTCGGTGGGTAAGTCTGGGGGCAGTGTGTCCTTCAGTCCCCAGACTCTCCCCCTACACTGTCCCCTTCAGTCCTCTCTGTACATCTCCCCCCCCCCCTCCCCCCTCTCGGTGGGTAAGTCTGGGGGCAGTGTGTCCTTCAGTCCCCAGACTCTCCCCCTACACTGTCCCCTTCAGTCCTCTCTGTACATCTCCCCCCTCACCCCCCCCCTCTCGGTGGGTAAGTCTGGGGGCAGTGTGTCCTTCAGTCCCCAGACTCTCCCCCTACACTGTCCCCTTCAGTCCTCTCTGTACATCTCCCCCCTCCCCTCTCCCCCCCCCCCTCTCGGTGGGTAAGTCTGGGGGCAGTGTGTCCTTCAGTCCCCAGACTCTCCCCCTACACTGTCCCCTTCAGTCCTCTCTGTACATCTCCCCCCCCCCTCCCCCTCCCCTCTCGGTGGGTAAGTCTGGGGGCAGTGTGTCCTTCAGTCCCCAGACTCTCCCCCTACACTGTCCCCTTCAGTCCTCTCTGTACATCTCCCCCCCCCCTCCCCCCCTCTCGGTGGGTAAGTCTGGGGGCAGTGTGTCCTTCAGTCCCCAGACTCTCCCCCTACACTGTCCCCTTCAGTCCTCTCTGTACATCTCCCCCCTCCCCCCTCTCGGTGGGTAAGTCTGGGGGCAGTGTGTCCTTCAGTCCCCAGACTCTCCCCCTACACTGTCCCCTTCAGTCCTCTCTGTACATCTCCCCCCTCACCCCCCCCCCCTCTCGGTGGGTAAGTCTGGGGGCAGTGTGTCCTTCAGTCCCCAGACTCTCCCCCTACACTGTCCCCTTCAGTCCTCTCTGTACATCTCCCCCCCCCCTCCCTCCCCCCTCTCGGTGGGTAAGTCTGGGGGCAGTGTGTCCTTCAGTCCCCAGACTCTCCCCCTACACTGTCCCCTTCAGTCCTCTCTGTACATCTCCCCCCTCTCCCCCCCCCCCTCTCGGTGGGTAAGTCTGGGGGCAGTGTGTCCTTCAGTCCCCAGACTCTCCCCCTACACTGTCCCCTTCAGTCCTCTCTGTACATCTCCGCCCTCTCCCCCCCCCCTCTCGGTGGGTAAGTCTGGGGGCAGTGTGTCCTTCAGTCTCCAGACTCTCCCCCTACACTGTCCCCTTCAGTCCTCTCTGTACATCTCCCCCCCCCTCTCCCCCCCCCCTCTCGGTGGGTAAGTCTGGGGGCAGTGTGTCCTTCAGTCCCCAGACTCTCCCCCTACACTGTCCCCTTCAGTCCTCTCTGTACATCTCCCCTCCCCTCTCCCCCCCCCTCTCGGTGGGTAAGTCTGGGGGCAGTGTGTCCTTCAGTCCCCAGACTCTCCCCCTACACTGTCCCCTTCAGTCCTCTCTGTACATCTCCCCCCCCCCCTCTCGGTGGGTAAGTCTGGGGGCAGTGTGTCCTTCAGTCTCCAGACTCTCCCCCTACACTGTCCCCTTCAGTCCTCTCTGTACATCTCCCCCCCCCCTCTCGGTGGGTAAGTCTGGGGGCAGTGTGTCCTTCAGTCTCCAGACTCTCCCCCTACACTGTCCCCTTCAGTCCTCTCTGTACATCTCCGCCCCCCCCCCTCTCGGTTAAACGGCCCAAGGACAGCCGACGCAGACCGCCCCAACTGATCTGGGGGGGGGGCCCGGTGTGACAAAGTTGTGCCAATCCCCGTCAAAGACACGTCCCCTCGGCGAACGGTCAACGCCAACACCGGGGCAGGAGGGGATTCTGGGAGAACGGGTCGCTCCCCCCAGACTCTGGGTGTGACGTACAGTCACAGAGAGGCCCAGCACGGGAACAGACCCTTCGGTCCAACCCCGTCCCTGCTAGCCCAGATATCCCCAACCCAATCTAGTCCCAGTACCCGGCCCCTATCCCCCCAACCCCTTCCTCTTCCTATCCCCATCCAAATGCCTCTTAAATGTTGTAATTGTCCCAGCCTCCCCCCCATCCTCTGGCAGCTCATTCCATACCCGTCCCACCCTCTGGGTGAAAAAGTTGCCCCTTAGGTCTCTTTTATATCTTTCCCCTCTCCCCCTAAACCAATGCCCCTCTCGTTCTGGACTCCCCTACCCCAGGGGGGGAATAGACTTTGTCTATTTACCCTCTCCATGCCCCCCTCACGAGTTTATAAACCTCTATAAGGTCACCCCCCTCCGACACTCCGGGGAAAACAGCCCCCGCCAGCCTCTCCCTGTAGCTCAAACCCTCCGACATCCTGGTCAATCTTTCCCGAACCCTATCCACAACATCTTTCCGATAGGAGGGAGACCGGAATTGGTTGCAATATTCCAACAGCGGCCCCTAACCAATACAGCCTCAACACGACCCTCCCAACTCCCTGTACTCCACACTCTGACCAATAAAGGAACACATACCAAACACCTCCTTCACTCTCCTATCGACCTGCGACTCCACCCTCCAGGAGCTATGAACCTACACTCCAAGGTCTCTTTGTTCAGCAACACTTCCCCCCGATGACCTGACCACGAAGTCCTGCTCAGATTTGCTTTCCCAAAATGCAGCACCTCGCGTTTATCGGAATTAAACTCCATCTGCCCCTTCTCAGCCCATTGGCCCATCTGGGTCCAGATCCTGGTGTAATCTGAGGGAACCCTCTTCGCTGTCCACGACACCCTCCAATTTTGGGGTCATCTGCAAACTTACTAACTGTACCTCTGATGCTCGCATCCAAATCACAGAGGGGACCCTCTTTCAGTTGTGGCAACATCTCGGGGTTTCCCCCCCCCCCACCGGCGAAAACCCCGCTCGGCCTGCCCTCGTTTCCAGCTTGAGACGTCCAGACATCTCGGAACCTCTGCTTTTACCACCCCTCCGAGGGACAGACCGGCTCCTGAAGGGACACGGCAGCCTTGTGAAGAGGGGCAGCGGGTGTCACGTCCCAAGCTAAACGAGCCCCCCCCCCCCCCCCCCCCCCCCAGCTCCCCCTTCCACCCACCTTCCCCCTGGTCCGCATCCCCTCCAAACCTTTCCCCTGTCATGGAAACTGATCCAAATGTCTTGGACCCTTCCTCTGAAAGGTCATTCCGCACGTGAAGCCCTCTCTCGGTAAAAACAAAGGGTAATATGTCGCCCACAGCCTGTCCCCTCTCACCTGAAACATGTCCCCCCCCCCCTTGGTTTAGAACTCCCAACCCGAGGGGGGGAAAGGCCTTGTCTATTTACCCTATCCACGCCCCCCTCGTGATTTTATAAACCCCCCTCAGACGCTCCGGGGAAAACAGCCCCCCAGCCGCTCCCTGTAGCTCAAACCCTCCGATATCCTGGTCGAGCTTTTCCAACCCGGACCCACGCCCCCTCGTGATTTTATAACAGTCACCCCACTCCCCTCAGTCTCTGACCCTCAGGGGAGAACAAACCACAGTCTCTCCCTGTTGCTCCAACCCTGGAAACATTCTGGCAAATCTTTACTGATTATGGAGCTCAAGGGAGTGTGGGCCTGGATTATGGAGCTCAAGGCCGAGAGTAGATCCATCTCCCTCGGTACTGACCCTGTTAAATTCTCTGCCCTCTGCAGTTCTCCAGCTGAGACTACAACATCGCCGAAGCCAGGAGCAGCTGAATGCCCAGGGAATCTTGCCGCGAAAGAAATCGATTCTCTCTGGAGGTTTGGGAAATGAATGATGGAGAGACACTTTCCCCACAGCACCCACTCCCAGGGACAGGGGGGTTAGATACACCCTCCCCCCACTCCCAGGGACAGGGGGGTTAGATACACCGTCCCCCCACTCCCAGGGACAGGGGGTTAGATACACTGTCCCCCACTCCCAGGGACAGGGGGGTTAGATACACCGTCCCGCCACTCCCAGGGACAGGGGGGTTAGATACACCGTCCCCCCACTCCCAGGGACAGGGGGGTTAGATACACCCTCCCCCCACTCCCAGGGACAGGGGGGTTAGATACACCGTCCCCCCACTCCCAGGGACAGGGGGTTAGATACACTGTCCCCCACTCCCAGGGACAGGGGGGTTAGATACACCGTCCCCCCACTCCCAGGGACAGGGGGTTAGATACACTGTCCCCCACTCCCAGGGACAGGGGGGTTAGATACACCCTCCCCCCACTCCCAGGGACAGGGGGGTTAGATACACCGTCCCCCCACTCCCAGGGACAGGGGGTTAGATACACTGTCCCCCACTCCCAGGGACAGGGGGGTTAGATACACCGTCCCCCCACTCCCAGGGACAGGGGGGTTAGATACACCGTCCCCCCACTCCCAGGGACAGGGGGGTTAGATACACCCTCCCCCCACTCCCAGGGACAGGGGGGTTAGATACACCGTCCCCCCACTCCCAGGGACAGGGGGTTAGATACACTGTCCCCCACTCCCAGGGACAGGGGGGTTAGATACACCGTCCCCCCCACTCCCAGGGACAGGGGGGTTAGATACACCGTCCCCCCACTCCCAGGGACAGGGGGTTAGATACACTGTCCCCCCACTCCCAGGGACAGGGGGGTTAGATACACCCTCCCCCCACTCCCAGGGACAGGGGGGTTAGATACACCGTCCCCCCACTCCCAGGGACAGGGGGTTAGATACACTGTCCCCCAGGAACAGGGGGGTTAGATACACCCTCCCCCCACTCCCAGGGACAGGGGGGTTAGATACACCGTCCCCCCACTCCCAGGGACAGGGGGTTAGATACACTGTCCCCCACTCCCAGGGACAGGGGGGTTAGATACACCGTCCCCACACTCCCAGGGACAGGGGGGGTTAGATACACCGTCCCCCAGGGACAGGGGGTTAGATACACCGTCTCCCCACTCCCAGGGACAGGGAGGTTAGATACACCGTCCCCCCACTCCCAGGGACAGGGGGGTTAGATACACCGTCCCCCCACTCCCAGGGACAGGGGGGTTAGATACACCGTCCCCCAGGGACAGGGGGGTTAGATACACTGTCCCCCACTCCCAGGGACAGGGGGTTAGATACACCGTCCCCCCACTCCCAGGGACAGGGGGGTTAGATACACCGTCCCCCCACTCCCAGGGACAGGGGGTTAGATACACTCTCCCCCACTCCCAGGGACAGGGGGGTTAGATACACCGTCCCCCCACTCCCAGGGACAGGGGGGTTAGATACACCGTCCCCCACTCACAGAGACAGGGGGGTTAGATACACCGTCCCCCCACTCCCAGGGACAGGGGGGTTAGATACACCGTCCCCCAGGGACAGGGGGGTTAGATACACCGTCCCCCACTCCCAGGGACAGGGGGGTTAGATACACCGTCCCCCAGGGACAGGGGGGTTAGATACACCGTCCCCCCACTCCCAGGGACAGGGGGGTTAGATACACCGTCCCCCCACTCCCAGGGACAGGGGGGTTAGATACACCGTCCCCCCACTCCCAGGGACAGGGGGGTTAGATACACCGTCCCCCCACTCCCAGGGACAGGGGGGTTAGATACACCGTCCCCCAGGGACAGGGGGGTTAGATACACCGTCCCCCAGGGACAGGGGGGTTAGATACACCGTCCCCCCACTCCCAGGGACAGGGGGGTTAGATACACCGTCCCTCCACTCTCAGGGACAGGGGGGTTAGATACACCATCCCCCACCCCCAGGGACAGGGGGGTTAGATACACCGTCCCCCCACTCCCAGGGACAGGGGGGTTAGATACACCGTCCCGCCACTCCCAGGGACAGGGGGGTTAGATACACCGTCCCCCCACTCCCAGGGACGGGGGGGTTAGATACACCGTCCCCCAGGGACAGGGGGGTTAGATACACCGTCCCCCCACTCCCAGGGACAGTGGGGTTAGATACACCGTCCCCCAGGAACAGGGGGGTTAGATACAACGTCCCCCCACTCCCAGGGACAGGGGGGTTAGATACACCGTCCCCCCACTCCCAGGGACAGGGGGGTTAGATACACCTTCCCCCCACTCCCAGGGACAGGGGGGGGTTAGATACACCGTCCCCCCCACCTCCCAGGGACAGGGGGGTTAGATACACCGTCCCCCCACTCCCAGGGACAGGGGGTTAGATACACCGTCCCCCCACTCCCAGGGACAGGGGGGTTAGATACACCGTCCCCCCACTCCCAGGGACAGGGGGGTTAGATACACCGTCCCCCCACTCCCAGGGACAGGGGGTTAGATACACCGTCTCCCCACTCCCAGGGACAGGGGGTTAGATACACCGTCCCCCAGGGACAGGGGGGTTAGATACACCGTCCCCCCACTCCCAGGGACAGGGGGGTTAGATACACCGTCCCCCCACTCCCAGGGACAGGGGGTTAGATACACCGTCCCCCAGGGACAGGGGGGTTAGATACACCGTCCCCCAGGGACAGGGGGGTTAGATACACCGTCCCCCCACTCCCAGGGACAGGGGGGTTAGATACACCGTCCCCCCACTCCCAGGGACAGGGGGGTTAGATACACTGTCCCCCAGGGACAGGGGGGTTAGATACACCGTCCCCCAGGAACAGGGGGGTTAGATACAACGTCCCCCCACTCCCAGGGACAGGGGGGTTAGATACACCGTCCCCCCACTCCCAGGGACAGGGGGGTTAGATACACCGTCCCCCCACTCCCAGGGACAGGGGGAGGTTAGATACACCGTCCCCCCACTCCCAGGGACAGGGGGGTTAGATACACCGTCCCCCCCACTCCCAGGGACAGGGGGGGTTAGATACACCGTCCCCCCACTCCCAGGGACAGGGGGGTTAGATACACCGTCCCCCCACTCCCAGGGACAGGGGGTTAGATACACCGTCCCCCAGGGACAGGGGGGTTAGATACACCGTCCCCCCACTCCCAGGGACAGGGGGGTTAGATACACCGTCCCCCCACTCCCAGGGACAGGGGGTTAGATACACCGTCCCCCAGGGACAGGGGGGGTTAGATACACCGTCCCCCAGGGACAGGGGGGTTAGATACACCGTCCCCCCACTCCCAGGGACAGGGGGGTTAGATACACCGTTCCCCCCACTCCCAGGGACAGGGGGGGTTAGATACACCGTCCCCCAGGGACAGGGGGGTTAGATACACCATCCCCCACTCCCAGGGACAGGGGGGTTAGGTACAACCGTCCCCCAGGGACAGGGGGGTTAGATACACCGTCCCCCCACTCCCAGGGACAGGGGGGTTAGATACACCGTCCCCCAGGGACAGGGGGGTTAGATACACCGTCCCCCAGAGACAGGGGGGTTAGATACACCGTCCCCCAGGGACAGGGGGGTTAGATACACCGTCCCCCACTCCCATGGACAGGGGGTTAGATACACCGTCCCCCCACTCCCAGGGACAGGGGGGTTAGATACACCGTCCCCCACTCCCAGGGACAGGGGGGTTAGATACACCATCCCCCCACTCCCAGGGACAGGGGGGTTAGATACACCATCCCCCCACTCCCAGGGACAGGGGGGTTAGATACACCGTCCCCCCACTCCCAGGGACAGGGGGGTTAGATACACCGTCCCCCAGGGACAGGGGGGTTAGATACAACGTCCCCCGACTCCCAGGGACAGGGGGGTTAGATACACCGTCCCCCAGGGACAGGGGGTTAGATACACCGTCCCCCCACTCCCCAG
>NW_027309957.1:118669-163669 GCF_047496795.1 Chiloscyllium punctatum
GGGCACGGTGCTCCGAGTGACCGAGGGGAGACCGGGGAACTGTGCACGGTGCTCCGAGTGTGGGGTCTGACCGAGGGGAGAGACCGGGGAACTGGGCCCGGTGCTCCGAGTGACCGAGGGGAGACCGGGGGACAGTGCACGGTGCTCCGAGTGACCGAGGGGAGAGACCGGGGAACTGGGCCCGGTGCTCGAGTGTGGGGTCTGACCGAGGGAGACCGGGGAACTGGCAACGGTGCTCCGAGTGACCGAGGGAGACCGGGGAACTGTGCACGGTGCTCCGAGTGACCGAGGGGAGACCGGGGAACTGGGCACGGTGCTCCGAGTGTGGGGTCTGACCGAGGGGAGACGGGGAACTGTGCACGGTGCTCTGAGTGTGGGGAGTGACCGAGGGGAGACCGGGGAACTGGGCACGGTGCTCCGAAGTGACCGAGGGGAGAGCGGGGAACTGTGCACGGTGCTCCGAGTGACCGAGGGGAGACCGGGGACTGGGCACGGTGCTCCAAGTGACCGAGGGGAGACCGGGGAACTGGGCACGGTGCTCCGAGTGACCGAGGGAGACGGGGTAACTGGGCACGGTGCTCCGAGTGTGGGCATGACCGAGGGGAGACCGGGGAACTGGGCACGGTGCTCCGAGTGACCGAGGGGAGACCGGGGAACTGGGCCGTGCTCCGAGTGACCGAGGGGAGACCGGGGAACTGGGCACGGTGGCTCCGAGTGACCGAGGGGAGAGCGGGGAACTGGGCACGGTGCTCCGAGTGTGGGTCTGACCGAGGGGAGACCGGGGAACTGGCATGGTGCTCCGAGTGACCGAGTGGAGACCGGGGAACAGGGCACGGTGCTCCGAGTGACCGAGGGGAGACCAGGTAACTGGGGCACGGTGCTCCGAGTGTGGGCATGACCGAGGGGAGACCGGGGAACTGGGCACGATGCTCCGAGTGACCGAGGGGAGACCGGGAAACTGGGCACGGTGCTCCGAGTGACCGAGGGGAGACCGGGGAACTGTGCACGGTGCTCCGAGTGTGGTGTCTGACCGAGGGGAGACCGGGGAACTGTGCACGGTGCTCCTAGTGACCGAGGGGAGACCGGGGAACTGGGCACGGTGCTCCGAGTGACCGAGGGGGAGACCGGGGAACTGGGCACGGTTGCTCCGAGTGGACCGAGGGGAGACCGGGAAACTGGGCACGGTGCTCCGAGTGACCGAGGGGAGAGACCGGGGAACTGTTGATATCTGACAGATTACTTGCAGTGACTAAGTGTGACTTGAGAACATGTTCTTGTTAATTCTAACACCACATACTAGAACAGATTACACATGTGAATAATCAGAGCAGGATTTCCAAAGTCTGTAACTGTTCCCCACTTCCTCCCGGTGCCCAGTACTGAGGGAGGGCCGCACTGTCGGAGGGAGATGGATATACTCTAGGCCTTGAGCTCCATAATCCAGGCCCACACTCCCTCCCTCCCTCCCTCCCTCCCGGTGCCCAGTACTGAGGGAGGGCCGCACTGTCGGGGGAGATGGATATACTCTAGGCCTTGAGCTCCATAATCCAGGCCACACTCCCTCCCTCCCTCCCTCCCTCCCGGTGCCCAGTACTGAGGGAGGGCCGCACTGTCGGAGGAGATGGATATACTCTAGGCCTTGAGCTCCATAATCCAGGCCCACACTCCTCCCTCCCTCCCTCCCTCCCGGTGCCCAGTACTGAGGGAGGGCCGCACTGTCGGAGGGAGATGGATATACTCTAGGCCTTGAGCTCCATAATCCAGGCCCACACTCCCTCCCTCCCTCCCTCCCTCCCGGTGCCCAGTACTGAGGGAGGGCCGCACTGTCGGAGGGAGATGGATATACTCTAGGCCTTGAGCTCCATAATCCAGGCCCACACTACCTCCCTCCCTTCCCTCCCTCCCTCCCGGTGCCCAGTACTGAGGGAGGGCCGCACTGTCGGAGGGAGATGGATATACTCTAGGCCTTGAGCTCCATAATCCAGGCCCACACTCCCTCCCTCCCGGTGCCCAGTACTGAGGGTAGGGCCGCACTGTCGGAGGGAGAGATCTTGCGGTCTTCAGTATCGAGAGGAATCCAACCACCACACCCACCCACTGAGGACTGCGAATGAACAAGGGACATTGCAGCACAGGCACGGGCCCTTCGGCCGTCCAAGCGCGTGCTGTTCCAGATCCTATATCCCAACCCGGCGCCTATTTTCTGAGGGGGGTGTTTCCCTCTCCCCCCTCCCCGCGCGTTGGCGTATCCGTCTGGATCCGTCCTTCTGACCCTAACGTTCCCACTGGGAACGACACCCGGATTGACCGTGCTAAATTACCCATAGTCCCCAGGGATGTGCAGGTTAGGGTGGGGGATTGACCGTGCTAAATTACCCATAGTGCCCAGGGATGTGTGGGTTAGGGTGGGGATTGGGGAGGAGGGGAAATGAGGGGAGGGGAGGGGAGTGGGGGAGGGGGAGGAGAGGGGAGGTGGACGGAGGTGACCGCCCTGTGGGATCTTCCTGTGCAGGGATGAAGAGGGGACGCTGCGAGATGATCAATCACTTCCCTGAGGACACCGACTACGATCACGACAGTGCGGAGTACCTGCTCAGTAAGTGACTCCCTACCGTCCCCATCATCCCCTCCCTACCACCCTCATCCCCTCCATCCTCAATCCCTCCCTCCCGATCTCCCCCCACCCTCCTGTTTCCAATCCCCCCCTCCCTATCTCCCTCACCCTCCTGTTCCGATCCCTCCCTCCCTATCTCCCTCACCCTCCTGTTCCGATCCCTCCCTCCCTCTCTCCTCACCCTCCTGTTCCGATCCCTCCCTCCCTATCTCCTCACCCTCCTGTTCCAATCCCTCCCTCCCTATCTCCCTCACCCTCCTGTTCCAATCCCTCCCTCCCTATCTCCTCCCCCTCCTGTTCCGATCCCTCCCTCCCTATCTCCCTCACCCTCCTGTTCCGATCCCTCCCTCCCTCTCTCCCTCCCCCTCCTGTTCCGATCCCTCCCTCCCTATCTCCCTCCCCCTCCTGTTCCAATCCCTCCCTCCCTATCTCCCTCCCACCCTCCTGTTCCAATCCCTCCCTCCCTATCTCCCTCACCCTCCTGTTCCGATCCCTCCCTCCCTCTCTCCCTCACCCTCCTGTTCCAATCCCTCCCTCCCTATCTCCCTCACCCTCCTGTTCCAATCCCTCCCTCCCTATGTCCCTCACCCTCCTGTTCCGATCCCTCCCTCCCTATCTCCCTCACCCTCCTGTTCCGATCCCTCCCTCCCTATCTCCCTCACCTCCTGTTCGATCCTCCCTCTCTATCTCCCACCCCCTCCTGTTCCGATCCCTCCCTCCCTATCTCCCTCACCCCTCCTGTTCCAATCCCTCCCTCCCTATCTCCCTCACCCTCCTGTTCCAATCCCTCCCTCCCTATCTCCCTCACCCTCCTGTTCCAATCCCTCCCTCCCTATCTCCCTCACCCTCCTGTACCAATCCCTCCCTCCCTATCTCCCTCACCCTCCTGTACCAATCCCTCCCTCCCTATCTCCCTCCCCCTCCTGTTCCAATCCCTCCCTCCCTATCTCCCTCCCCCTCCTGTTCCAATCCCTCCCTCCCTATCTCCCTCACCCTCCTGTTCCAATCCCTCCCTCCCTATCTCCCTCCCCCTCCTGTTCCAATCCCTCCCTCCCTATCTCCCTCACCCTCCTGTTCCAATCCCTCCCTCCCTATCTCCCTCACCCTCCTGTTCCAATCCCTCCCTCCCTATCTCCCTCAAGCTCCTGTTCCAATCCCTCCCTCCCTATCTCCCTCACCCTCCTGTTCCAATCCCTCCCTCCCTATCTCCCTCACCCTCCTGTTCCAATCCCTCCCTCCCTATCTCCCTCACCCTCCTGTTCCAATCCCTCCCTCCCTCTCTCCCTCACCCTCCTGTTCCAATCCCTCCCTCCCTATCTCCCTCACCCTCCTGTTCCGATCCCTCCCTCCCTATCTCCCTCACCCTCCTGTTCCGATCCCTCCCTCCCTATCTCCCTCACCCTCCTGTTCCGATCCCTCCCTCCCTATCTCCCTCACCCTCCTGTTCCGATCACTCCCTCCCTATCTCCCTCACCCTCCTGTTCCGATCCCTCCCTCCCTATCTCCCTCACCCTCCTGTTCCGATCCCTCCCTCCCTATCTCCCTCACCCTCCTGTTCCGATCACTCCCTCCCTATCTCCCTCCCCCTCCTGTTCCGATCCCTCCCTCCCTATCTCCCTCCCCCTCCTGTTCTGATCCCTCCCTCCCTATCTCCCTCACCCTCCTGTTCCGATCCCTCCCTCCCTATCTCCCTCACCCTCCTGTTCCGATCCCTCCCTCCCTCTCTCCCTCACCCTCCTGTTCCAATCCCTCCCTCCCTATCTCCCTCAAGCTCCTGTTCCAATCCCTCCCTCCCTATCTCCCTCACCCTCCTGTTCCAATCCCTCCCTCCCTATCTCCCTCACCCCCCTGTTCCAATCCCTCCCTCCCTATCTCCCTCACCCTCCTGTTCCAATCCCTCCCTCCCTATCTCCCTCACCCTCCTGTTCCGATCACTCCCTCCCTATCTCCCTCACCCTCCTGTTCCGATCCCTCCCTCCCTATCTCCCTCACCCTCCTGTTCCGATCCCTCCCTCCCTATCTCCCTCACCCTCCTGTTCCAATCCCTCCCTCCCTATCTCCCTCACCCTCCTGTACCAATCCCTCCCTCCCTATCTCCCTCACCCTCCTGTACCAATCCCTCCCTCCCTATCTCCCTCCCCCTCCTGTTCCAATCCCTCCCTCCCTATCTCCCTCACCCTCCTGTTCCGATCCCTCCCTCCCTATCTCCCTCACCCTCCTGTTCCAATCCCTCCCTCCCTATCTCCCTCACCCTCCTGTTCCGATCCCTCCCTCCCTATCTCCCTCACCCTCCTACACTCCTCACCCTCCTGTTCCAATCCCTCCCTCCCTCTCTCCCTCCCCCTCCTGTTCTGATCCCTCCCTCCCTATCTCCCTCACCCTCCTGTTCCAATCCCTCCCTCCCTATCTCCCTCACCCTCCTGTTCCGATCCCTCCCTCCCTCTCTCCCTCACCCTCCTGTTCCAATCCCTCCCTCCCTATCTCCCTCACCCTCCTGTTCCAATCCCTCCCTCCCTCTCTCCCTCACCCTCCTGTTCCAATCCCTCCCTCCCTATCTCCCTCACCCCCCTGTTCCAATCCCTCCCTCCCTATCTCCCTCACCCTCCTGTTCCAATCCCTCCCTCCCTATCTCCCTCACCCTCTTGTTCCGATCCCTCCCTCCCTATCTCCCTCAAGCTCCTGTTCCAATCCCTCCCTCCCTATCTCCCTCACCCTCCTGTTCCAATCCCTCCCTCCCTATCTCCCTCACCCCCCTGTTCCAATCCCTCCCTCCCTATCTCCCTCACCCCCCTGTTCCGATCCCTCCCTCCCTATCTCCCTCACCCTCCTGTTCCGATCACTCCCTCCCTATCTCCCTCCCCCTCCTGTTCCGATCCCTCCCTCCCTATCTCCCTCACCCTCCTGTTCCGATCCCTCCCTCCCTATCTCCCTCCCCCTCCTGTTCCGATCCCTCCCTCCCTATCTCCCTCACCCTCCTGTTCCGATCCCTCCCTCCCTATCTCCCTCACCCTCCTGTTCCGATCCCTCCCTCCCTATCTCCCTCACCCTCCTGTTCCGATCCCTCCCTCCCTATCTCCCTCACCCTCCTGTTCCGATCCCTCCCTCCCTATCTCCCTCACCCTCCTGTTCCGATCCCTCCCTCCCTATCTCCCTCACCCTCCTGTTCCAATCCCTCCCTCCCTATCTCCCTCACCTCCCACAATTGTTCCTCTGCATTATGTGGAAATCTATCTAACCCCCCTGTCCCTGGGGGGATGGTGTAGTGGGAGCTTTACTCTGTATCTAACCCCCCTGTCCCTGGGAGTGGGGGGACAGTGTAGAGGGAGCTTTACTTTGTCTCTAACCCCACCGTCCCTGGGAGTGGGGGGACGGTGTAGAGGGAGCTTTACTCTGTATTTAACCCTCTGTCCCTGGTAGTGGGGGGACGGTGTAGAGGGAGCTTTACTCTGTCTCTAACCCCCCTGTCCCTGGGAGTGGGGGGACGGTGTAGAGGGAGCTTTACTCTGTATCTAACCCCCCTGTCCCTGGGAGTGGGGGACGGTGTAGAGGGAGCTTTACTCTGTATCTAACCCCCCTGTCCCTGGGAGTAGGGGGGACGGTGTAGAGGGAGCTTTACTCTGTCTCTAACCCCCCTGTCCCTGGGAGTGGGGGGACGGTGTAGAGGGAGCTTTACTCTGTCTCTAACCCCCCTGTCCCTGGGAGTGGGGGGACGGTGTAGAGGGAGCTTTACTCTGTATTTAACCCCCTGTCCCTGGTAGTGGGGGGACGGTGTAGAGGGAGCTTTACTCTCCATCTAACCCCCCTGTCCCTGGGAATGGGGGACGGTGTAGAGAGAGCTTTACTCTGTATCTAACCCCCCTGTCCCTGGGAGTGGGGGGACGGTGTAGAGGGAGCTTTACTCTGTATCTAACCCCCCTGTCCCTGGGAGTGGGGGACGGTGTAGAGAGAGCTTTACTCTGTATCTAACCCCCTGTCCCTGGGAGTGGGGGGGACGGTGTAGAGGGAGCTTTACTCTGTCTCTAACCCCCCTGTCCCTGGGAGTGTTTGATGGGGGATGGTTTTCGTGCTGTACGATTCTCTCTCTCATTCTCGTTCTCTCTCTCCCTCCTTCCTTCCCTCCCCCTCCCCCTCTCCCCCTCCCTCCCCCTCCCCCTCCCCCTCCCCCCCCCCCCCCCCCCCCCACTCTCCCTCCCCCCCAGGGGTGGTACGTGCCTCCAGTATCTTCCCCATCCTCAGTGCCATCTTGTTGCTGACGGGGGGTCTCTGTATCGCAGCCAGCCGTCTCTATCGATCCAAGAGGAACATTATCCTGGGCGCCGGAATTCTCTTTGTCGCTGCTGGTGAGTCACGGCGGGCCGTTCGGCCCTTCGCAAGGAGGGCAAACGCTGCTATCCCAGCCCCCTTCATCCTCTCTCACACACACTCCCTCTCTCCCTCAGTAACATCACCCTCTCCATCTCTCTCTCTCTCTCACACACTCCCTCTCTCCCTCAGTAACGTCACCCTCTCCATCTCTCTCTCTCTCTCACACACTCCCTCTCTCCCTCAGTAACATCACCCTCTCCATCTCTCTCTCTCTCTCTCACACACTCCCTCTCTCCCTCAGTAACGTCACCCTCTCCATCTCTCTCTCTCTCTCTCACACACTCCCTCTCTCCCTCAGTAACGTCACCCTCTCCATCTCTCTCTCTCTCTCACACACTCCCTCTCTCCCTCAGTAACATCACCCTCTCCATCTCTCTCTCACACACACACTCCCTCTCTCCCTCAGTAACATCACCCTCTCCATCTCTCTCTCTCTCTCACACACTCCCTCTCTCCCTCAGTAACATCTCCCTCTCCATCTCTCTCTCTATCTCTCTCACACACTCCCTCTCTCTCAGTAACATCACCCTCTCCATCTGTCTATCTCTCTCTCACACACTCCCTCTCTCCCTCAGTAACATCTCCCTCTCCATCTCTCTCTCTCACACACTCCCTCAGTAACATCACCCTCTCCATATCTCTCTCTCTCTCTCACACACTCCCTCTCTCCCTCAGTAACATCACCCTCTCCATCACTCTCTCTCTCACACACACTCCCTCTCTCTCAGTAACATCACCCTCTCCATCTCTCTCTCTCTCTCACACACTCCCTCTCTCCCTCAGTAACATCACCCTCTCCATCTCTCTCTCTCACACACTCCCTCTCTCCTTCAGTAACATCACCCTCTCCATCTCTCTCTCTCACACACTCCCTCTCTCCCTCAGTAACATCACCCTCTCCATCTCTCTCTCTCTCTCACACACTCCCTCTCTCCCTCAGTAACATCACCCTCTCCATCTCTCTCTCTCTCTCACACACACCCTCTCTCCCTCAGTAACATCTCCCTCTCCATCTCTCTCTCTCACACACTCCCTCACTCCCTCAGTAACATCACCCTCTCCATCTCTCTCTCTCTCTCACACACTCCCTCACTCCCTCAGTAACATCTCCCTCTCCATCTCTCTCTCTCTCTCACACACTCCCTCTCTCCCTCAGTAACATCACCCTCTCCATCTCTCTCTCTCACTCACACACTCCCTCTCTCCCTCAGTAACATCACCCTCTCTCTCTCTCTCTCTCTCACACACTCCCTCTCTCCCTCAGTAACATCACCCTCTCCATCTCTCTCTCTCTCTCTCACACACTCCCTCTCTCCCTCAGTAACTTCACCCTCTCCATCTCTCTCACTGTCCCTCACACACTCCCTCTCTCCCTCAGTAACATCACCCTCTCCATCTCTCTCTCTCACACACTCTCCCTCTCTCCCTCAGTAACATCACCCTCTCCATCTCTCTCTCTCTCACACACACACTCCCTCTCTCCCTCAGTAACATCCCCCTCTCCATCTCTCTCTCTCTCTCACACACTCCCTCTCTCCCTCAGTAACTTCACCCTCTCCATTTCTCTCTCTCACACACACACTCCCTCTCTCACTCAGTAACATCTCCCTCTCCATCTCTCTCTCTCTCTCACACACTCCCTCTCTCCCTCAGTAACATCACCCTCTCCATCTCTCTCTCTCTCTCACACACTCCCTCTCTCCCTCAGTAACGTCACCCTCTCCATCTCTCTCTCTCTCTCACACACTCCCTCTCTCGCTCAGTAACATCACCCACTCCATCTCTCTCTCTCACACTCTCCCTCTCTCCCTCAGTAACATCACCCTCTCCATCGCTCTCTCTCTCTCACACACTCCCTCTCTCCCTCAGTAACGTCACCCTCTCCATCTCTCTCTCTCACACACTCACTCTCTCCCTCGGTAACATCGCCCTCTCCATCTCTCTCTCTCTCTCTCTCACACACTCCCTCTCTCCCTCAGTAACATCTCCCTCTCCATCTCTCTCTCTCTCCCTCACACACTCCCTCTCTCCCTCAGTAACATCACCCTCTCCATCTCTCTCTCTCTCTCACACACTCCCTCTCTCCCTCAGTAACATCACCCTCTCCATCTCTCTCTCTCTCTCACACACTCCCTCTCTCCCTCAGTAACATCACCCTCTCCATCGCTCTCTCTCTCTCACACACTCCCTCTCTCCCTCAGTAACGTCACCCTCTCCATCTCTCTCTCTCACACACTCACTCTCTCCCTCGGTAACATCGCCCTCTCCATCTCTCTCTCTCTCTCACACTCTCCCTCTCTCCCTCAGTAACGTCACCCTCACCATCTCTCTCTCTCTCTCTCTCTCACACACACCCTCTCTCCCTCAGTAACATCACCCTCTCCATCTCTCTCTCTCTCTCTCACACACTCCCTCTCTCTCTCAGTAACATCACCCTCTCCATCTCTCTCTCTCTCTTACACACACTCTCTCTCTCCCTCAGTAACATCACCCTCTCCATCTCTCTCTCTCTCTCACACTCACTCCCTCTCTCCCTCAGTAACATCACCCTCTCCATCTCTCTCTCTCTCTCTCACACACTCTCTGTCTCCCTCAGTAACATCACCCTCTCCATCTCTCTCTCTCTCTCTCACACACATTCCCTCTCTCCCTCAGTAACATCACCCTCTCCATCTCTCTCTCTCTCTCTCACACACTCCCTCTCTCCCTCAGAAACATCTCCCTCTCCATCTCTCTCTCTCTCTCTCTCACACACTCCCTCTCTCCCTCAGTAACATCACCCTCTCCATCTCTCACTCTCTATCTCTCACACACTCCCTCTCTCCCTCAGTAACATCACCCTCTCCATCTCTCTCTCTCTCTCTCTCACACACTCCCTCTCTCCCTCAGTAACATCTCCCTCTCCATCTCTCTCTCTCTCTCACACACTCCCTCTCTCCCTCAGTAACATCTCCCTCTCCATCTCTCTCTCTCTCTCACACACTCCCTCACTCCCTCAGTAACATCACCCTCTCCATCTCTCTCTCCCTCTCTCTCACACACTCCCTCTCTCCCTCAGTAACATCACCCTCTCCATCTCTCTTTCTATCTCTCTCACACACTCCCTCTCTCCCTCAGTAACGTCACCCTCTCCATCTCTCTCTCTCTCTCACACACTCCCTCTCTCCCTCAGTAACATCTCCCTCTCCATCTCTCTCTCTCTCTCTCTCACACACTCCCTCTCTCCCTCAGTAACATCACCCTCTCCATCACTCTCTCTCTCTCACACACTCCCTCTCTCCCTCAGTAACATCTCCCTCTCCATCTCTCTCTCTCTCTCTCACACACTCCCTCTCTCCCTCAGTAACATCACCCTCTCCATCTCTCTCTCTCTCTCACACACTCCCTCTCTCCCTCAGTAACGTCACCCTCTCCATCTCTCTCTCTCTCTCTCTCACACACTCCCTCTCTCCCTCAGTAACATCACCCTCTCCATCACTCTCTCTCTCTCACACACTCCCTCTCTCCCTCAGTAACATCTCCCTCTCCATCTCTCTCTCTCTCTCTCACACACTCCCTCTCTCCCTCAGTAACATCACCCTCTCCATCTCTCTCTCTCTCACACACACTCCCTCTCTCCCTCAGTAACATCTCCCTCTCCATCTCTCTCTCTCTCTCTCACACTCCCTCTCTCCCTCAGTACATCACCCTCTCCATCACTCTCTCTCTCTCACACACTCCCTCTCTCCCTCAGTAACATCACCCTCTCCATCTCTCTCTCTCTCTCACACACTCCCTCTCTCCCTCAGTAACATCCCCCTCTCCATCTCTCTCTCTCTCTCACACACTCCCTCTCTCCCTCAGTAACATCCCCCTCTCCATCTCTCTCTCTCTCTCACACACTCCCTCTCTCCCTCAGTAACATCTCCCTCTCCATCTCTCTCTCTCACGCACTCCCTCACTCCCTCAGTACCATCACCCTCTCCATCTCTCTCTCTCTCTCTCACACACTCCCTCTCTCCCTCAGTAACATCACCCTCTCCATCTCTCTCTCTCTCTCTCACACACTCCCTCTCTCCCTCAGTAACATCACCCTCTCCATCTCTCTCTCTCTCTCTCTCACACACTCCCTCTCTCCCTCAGGAACATCACCCTCTCCATCTCTCTCTCTCTCTCACACACTCCCTCTCTACCTCAGTGACATCACCCTCTCCATCTCTCTCTCTCTCTCACACACTCCCTCTCTCCCTCAGTAACGAATCCCTCTCCATCTCTCTCTCTCTCTCACACACTCCCTCTCTCCCTCAGTAACTTCACCCTCTCCATCTCTCTCTCTCTCTCACACACACCCTCTCTCCCTCAGTAACATCACCCTCTCCATCTCTCTCTCTCTCTCTCACACACTCCCTCTCTCCCTCAGTAACATCACCCTCTCCATCTCTCTCTCTCTCTCTCGCACACACTCCCTCTCTCCCTCAGTAACATCACCCTCTCCATCTCTCTCTCTCTCTCACACACTCCCTCTCTCCCTCAGTAACATCACTCTCTCTATCTCTCTCTCTCTCACACACACACTCCCTCTCTCCCTCAGTAACATCACCCTCTCCATCTCTCTCTCTCTCTCTCACACACTCCCTCTCTCCCTCAGTAACATCACCCTCTCCATCTCTCTCTCTCTCTCACACACTCCCTCTCTCCCTCAGTAACATCACCCTCTCCATCTCTCTCTCTCTCTCGCACACACTCCCTCTCTCCCTCAGTAACATCACCCTCTCCATCTCTCTCTCTCTCTCACACACTCCCTCTCTCCCTCAGTAACATCACTCTCTCTATCTCTCTCTCTCTCACACACACACTCCCTCTCTCCCTCAGTAACATCACCCTCTCCATCTCTCTCTCTCTCTCTCACACACTCCCTCTCTCCCTCAGTAACATCACCCTCTCCATCTCTCTCTCTCTCTCACACACTCCCTCTCTCCCTCAGTAACATCACCCTCTCCATCTCTCTCTCTCTCTCACACACTCCCTCTCTCCCTCAGTAACATCACCCTCTCCATCTCTCTCTCTCTCTCACACACACTCCCTCTCTCCCTCAGTAACATCACCCTCTCCATCTCTCTCTCTCTCTCTCACACACTCCCTCTCTCCCTCAGTAACATCACCCTCTCCATCTCTCTTTCTCTCTCACACACTCCCTCTCTCCCTCAGTAACATCACCCTCTCCATCTCTCTCTCTCTCTCTCGCACACACTCCCTCTCTCCCTCAGTAACATCACCCTCTCCATCTCTCTCTCTCTCTCTCTCACACACTCCCTCTCTCCCTCAGTAACATCACTCTCTCTTTCTATCTCTCTCTCTCACACACACTCCCTCTCTCCCTCAGTAACATCACCCTCTCCATCTCTCTCTCTCTCTCTCACACACTCCCTCTCTCCCTCAGTAACATCGCCCTCTCCATCTCTCTCTCTCTCTCTCACACACTCCCTCTCTCCCTCAGTAACATCACCCTCTCCATCTCTCTCTCTATCTCTCACACACACTCCCTCTCTCTCAGTAACATCACCCTCTCCATCTGTCTATCTCTCTCTCACACACTCCCTCTCTCCCTCAGTAACATCTCCCTCTCCATCTCTCTCTCTCACACACTCCCTCTCTCCCTCAGTAACATCACCCTCTCCATCTCTCTCTCTATCTCTCACACACACTCCCTCTCTCTCAGTAACATCACCCTCTCCATCTGTCTATCTCTCTCTCACACACTCCCTCTCTCCCTCAGTAACATCTCCCTCTCTCTCTCTCTCTCTCACACACTCCCTCAGTAACATCACCCTCTCCATCTCTCTCTCTCTCTCTCACACTCCCCCTCTCTCCCTCAGTAACATCACCCTCTCCATCTCTCTCTCTCTCACACACTCCCTCTCTCCCTCAGTAACATCACCCTCTCCATCTCTCTCTCTCTCTCACACACTCCCTCTCTCCCTCAGTAACATCAGCCTCTCCATCTCTCTCTCTCTCACACACACACCCTCTCTCCCTCAGTAACATCACCCTCTCCATCTCTCTCTCTATCTCTCACACACACTCCCTCTCTCTCAGTAACATCACCCTCTCCATCTCTCTCTCTCTCTCTCACACACTCCCTCTCTCCCTCAGTAACATCACCCTCTCCATCTCTCTCTCTCACACACTCCCTCTCTCCCTCAGTAACATCACCCTCTCCATCACTCTCTCTCTCTCACACACTCCCTCTCTCCCTCAGTAACATCACACTCTCCATCTCTCTCTCTATCTCTCACACACTCCCTCTCTCCTTCAGTAACATCACCCTCTCCATCTCTCTCTCTCTCACACACACACTCCCTCTCTCCGTCAGTAACATCACCCTCTCCCTCTCTCTCTCTCTCTCTCACATACTCCCTCTCTCCATCAGTAACATCACCCTCTCCATCTCTCTCTCTCTCTCTCACACACTCCCTCGCTCCCTCAGTAACGTTACCCTCTCCATCTCTCTCTCTCTCTCTCTCACACACTCCCTCTCTCCCTCAGTAACATCACCCTCTCCATCACTCTCTCTCTCTCACACACTCCCTCTCTCCCTCAGTAACGTCACCCTCTCCATCTCTCTCTCTCTCACACAAACACACTCCCTCTCTCCCTCAGTAACATCACCCTCTCCATCTCTCTCTCTCTCTCTCACACACTCCCTCTCTCCATCAGTAACATCACCCTCTCCATCTCTCTCTCTCTCTGTCTCTCACACTCACTCTCTCCCTCAGTAACATCACCCTCTCCATCTCTCTCTCTCTCTCTCACACACTCACTCTCTCCCTCAGTAACATCACCCTCTCCATCTCTCTCTCTCTCTCTCACACACTCCCTCTCTCCCTCAGTAACATCACCCTCTCCATCTCTCTCTCTCTCTCACACTCACACACTCCCTCTCTCCCTCAGTAACATCACCCTCTCCATCTCTCTCTCTCACACATTCCCTCTCTCCCTCAGTAACATCACCCTCTCCATCTCTCTCTCTCTCTCTCTCAGACACTCCCTCTCTCCCTCAGTAACATCACCCTCTCCATCTCTCTCTCTCTCTCTCACACACTCCCTCTCTCCCTCAGTAACATCACCCTCTCCATCTCTCTCTCTCTCTCTCTCACACACTCCCTCTCTCCGTCAGTAACATCACCCTCTCCATCTCTCTCTCTCTCACACACTCCCTCTCTCCCTCACACACTCTCTCTCTCCCTCAGTAACATCACTCTCTCCATCTTTCTCTCTCTCTCTCACACACTCCCTCTCTCCCTCAGTAACATCACCCTCTCCATCTCTCTCTCTCTCTCTCACACACTCCCTCTCTCCCTCAGTAACATCACCCTCTCCATCTCTCTCTCTCACACACTCCCTCTCTCCCTCAGTAACATCACCCTCTGCATCTCTCTCTCTCACACATTCCCTCTCTCCCTCAGTAACATCACCCTCTCCATCTCTCTCTCTCTCTCTCACACACACACTCTCTCTCCCTCAGTAACATCACTCTCTCCATCTCTCTCTCTCTCACACACACACTCTCTCTCCCTCAGTAACATCACCCTCTCCATCTCTCTCTCTCACACATTCCCTCTCTCCCTCAGTAACATCACCCTCTCCATCTCTCTCTCTCTCTCTCTCACACACTCCCTCTCTCCCTCAGTAACATCACCCTCTCCATCTCTCTCTCTCACACACTCCCTCTCTCCCTCAGTAACGTCACCCTCTCCATCTCTCTCTCTCTCACACACACACACTCCCTCTCTCCCTCAGTAACATCACCCTCTCCATCTCTCTCTCTCTCTCACACACTCCCTCTCTCCCTCTGTAACATAACCCTCTCCATCTCTCTCTCTCTCTCTCTCACACACTCCCTCTCTCCCTCAGTAACTTCACCCTCTCCATCTCTCTCTCTCTCACACACACTCCCTCTCTCCCTCAGTAACATCACCCTCTCCATCTCTCTCTCTCTCTCTCACACACTCTCTCTCTCCCTCAGTAACATCACTCTCTCCATCTTTCTCTCTCTCTCTCACACACTCCCTCTCTCCCTCAGTAACATCACCCTCTCCATCTCTCTCTCTCTCTCTCACACACTCCCTCTCTCCCTCAGTAACATCACCCTCTCCATCTCTCTCTCTCTCTCACACTCACACACTCCCTCTCTCCCTCAGTAACATCACCCTCTCCATCTCTCTCTCTCACACATTCCCTCTCTCCCTCAGTAACATCACCCTCTCCATCTCTCTCTCTCTCTCTCTCACACGCTCCCTCTCTCCCTCAGTAACATCACCCTCTCCATCTCTCTCTCTCTCTCTCACACACTCCCTCTCTCCCTCAGTAACATCACCCTCTCCATCTCTCTCTCTCTCTCTCACACACACTCCCTCTCTCCATCAGTAACATCACCCTCTACATCTCTCTCTCTCTCTCTCACACACTCCCTCTCTCCCTCAGTAACATCACCCTCTCCATCTCTCTCTCTCTCACACACACACTCCCTCTCTCCCTCAGTAACATCACCCTCTCCATCTCTCTCTCTCTCTGTCTCACACACTCCCTCACTCCATCAGTAACATCACCCTCTCCATCTCTCTCTCTCTCTCTCACACACTCTCTCTCTCCCTCAGTAACATCACTCTCTCCATCTTTCTCTCTCTCTCTCACACACTCCCTCTCTCCCTCAGTAACATCACCCTCTCCATCTCTCTCTCTCTCTCTCACACACTCCCTCTCTCCCTCAGTAACATCACCCTCTCCATCTCTCTCTCTCACACACTCCCTCTCTCCCTCAGTAACATCACCCTCTCCATCTCTCTCTCTCACACACTCTCTCTCTCCCTCAGTAACATCACTCTCTCCATCTTTCTCTCTCTCTCTCACACACTCCCTCTCTCCCTCAGTAACATCACCCTCTCCATCTTTCTCTCTCTCACACACTCCCTCTCTCCCTCAGTAACATCACCCTCTCCATCTCTCCCTCTCTCACACACTCCCTCTCTCCCTCAGTAACATCACCCTCTCCATCTCTCTCTCTCTCTCTCTCACACACTCCCTCTCTCCCTCAGTAACATCACCATCTCCATCTCTCTCTCTCTCTCTCACACACTCCCTCTCTCCCTCAGTAACATCACCCTCTCCATCTCTCTCTCTCTCTCTCACACACTCCTTCTCTCCCTCAGTAACATCACCCTCTCCATCTATCTCTCTCTCTCTCACACACTCCCTCTCTCCCTCAGTAACATCACCCTCTCCATCTCTCTCTCTCTCTCACACACTCCCTCTCTCCCTCAGTAACATCACCCTCTCCATCTCTCTCTCTCTCTCTCGCACACACTCCCTCTCTCCCTCAGTAACATCACCCTCTCCATCTCTCTCTCTCTCTCTCACACACTCCCTCTCTCCCTCAGTAACATCGCCCTCTCCATCTCTCTCTCTCTCTCTCACACACTCCCTCTCTCCCTCAGTAACATCACCCTCTCCATCTCTCTCTCTCTCACACACACACTCCCTCTCTCCCTCATTAACATCACCCTCTCCATCTCTCTCTCTATCTCTCACACACACTCCCTCTCTCTCAGTAACATCACTCTCTCCATCTTTCTCTCTCTCTCTCACACACTCCCTCTCTCCCTCAGTAACATCACCCTCTCCATCTCTCTCTCTCTCTCACACACTCTCTCTCTCCCTCAGTAACATCACCCTCTCCATCTCTCACTCTCACACTCTCCCTCTCTCCCTCAGTAACATCTCCCTCTCCATCTCTCTCTCTCTCCCTCACACACTCCCTCTCTCCCTCAGTAACATCACCCTCTCCATCTCTCTCTCTCTCTCACACACTCCCTCTCTCCCTCAGTAACATCACCCTCTCCATCTCTCTCCCTCTCTCACACACTCCCTCTCTCCCTCAGTAACATCTCCCTCTCCATCTCTCTCTCTCACACACTCCCTCACTCCCTCAGTAACATCACCCTCTCCATCTCTCTCTCTCTCTCACACACTCCCTCACTCCCTCAGTAACATCACCCTCTCCATCTCTCTCTCTCTCTCACACACTCCCTCTCTCCCTCAGTAACATCACCCTCTCCATCTCTCTCTCTCACTCACACACTCCCTCTCTCCCTCAGTAACATCACCCTCTCTCTCTCTCTCTCTCTCACACACTCCCTCTCTCCCTCAGTAACATCACCCTCTCCATCTCTCTCTCTCTCTCTCACACACTCCCTCTCTCCCTCAGTAACTTTACCCTCTCCATCTCTCTCACTGTCCCTCACACACTCCCTCACTCCCTCAGTAACATCACCCTCTCCATCTCTCTCTCTCACACACTCTCCCTCTCTCCCTCAGTAACATCACCCTCTCCATCTCTCTCTCTCTCTCTCACACACTCCCTCTCTCCCTCAGTAACATCACCCTCTCCATCTCTCTCTCTCACACACTCCCTCTCTCCCTCAGCAACATCACCCTCTCTCTCTCTCTCTCTCACACACTCCCTCTCTCCCTCAGTAACATCACCCTCTCCATCTCTCTCTCTCACACACACACTCCCTCTCTCCCTCAGTAACATCCCCCTCTCCATCTCGCTCTCTCACACACACTCCCTCTCTCCCTCAGTAACATCCCCCTCTCCATCTCTCTCTCTCTCTCACACACTCCCTCTCTCTCTCAGTAACATCACCCTCTCCATCTCTCACTCTCACACTCTCCCTCTCTCCCTCAGTAACATCTCCCTCTCCATCTCTCTCTCTCTCCCTCACACACTCCCTCTCTCCCTCAGTAACATCACCCTCTCCATCTCTCTCTCTCTCTCACACACTCCCTCTCTCCCTCAGTAACATCACCCTCTCCATCTCTCTCTCTCTCTCACACACACCCTCTCTCCCTCAGTAACGTCACCCTCTCCATCTCTCTCTCGCACACACACACTCCCTCTCTCCCTCAGTAACATCACCCTCTCCATCTCTCACTCTCACACTCTCCCTCTCTCCCTCAGTAACATCTCCCTCTCCATCTCTCTCTCTCTCCCTCACACACTCCCTCTCTCCCTCAGTAACATCACCCTCTCCATCTCTCTCTCTCTCTCACACACTCCCTCACTCCCTCAGTAACATCACCCTCTCCATCTCTCTCTCTCTCTCACACACTCCCTCTCTCCCTCAGTAACATCACCCTCTCCATCTCTCTCTCTCACTCACACACTCCCTCTCTCCCTCAGTAACATCACCCTCTCTCTCTCTCTCTCTCTCACACACTCCCTCTCTCCCTCAGTAACATCACCCTCTCCATCTCTCTCTCTCTCTCTCACACACTCCCTCTCTCCCTCAGTAACTTCACCCTCTCCATCTCTCTCACTGTCCCTCACACACTCCCTCTCTCCCTCAGTAACATCACCCTCTCCATCTCTCTCTCTCTCTCACACACTCCCTCTCTCCCTCAGGAACATCACCCTCTCCATCTCTCTCTCTCACACACACACTCCCTCTCTCTCAGTAACATCACTCTCTCTATCTCTCTCTCTCTCACTCACACACTCCCTCTCTCCCTCAGTAACTTCACCCTCTCCATCTCTCTCACTCTCCCTCACACACTCCCTCTCTCCCTCAGTAACATTACCCTCTCCATCTCTCTCTCTCACACACTCTCCCTCTCTCCCTCAGTAACATCACCCTCTCCATCTCTCTCTCTCTCTCTCACACACTCCCTCACTCCCTCAGTAACTTCATCCTCTCCATCTCTCTCTCTCACACACACACTCCCTCTCTCCCTCAGTAACATTACCCTCTCCATCTCTCTCTCTCACACACACTCCCTCTCTCTCTCAGTAACATCACCCCCTCCAGCTCTCTCTCTCCCTCTCTCACACACTCCCTCTCTCCCTCAGTAACATCCCCCTCTCCATCTCTCTCTCTCTCTCACACACTCCCTCTCTCCCTCAGTAACTTCACCCTCTCCATCTCGCTCTCTCACACACACACTCCCTCTCTCCCTCAGTAACATCCCCCTCTCCATCTCTCTCTCTCTCTCACACACTCCCTCTCTCTCTCAGTAACATCACCCTCTCCATCTCTCACTCTCACACTCTCCCTCTCTCCCTCAGTAACATCTCCCTCTCCATCTCTCTCTCTCTCCCTCACACACTCCCTCTCTCCCTCAGTAACATCACCCTCTCCATCTCTCTCTCTCTCTCACACACTCCCTCTCTCCCTCAGTAACATCACCCTCTCCATCTCTCTCTCTCTCTCACACACACCCTCTCTCCCTCAGTAACGTCACCCTCTCCATCTCTCTCTCTCACACACACACTCCCTCTCTCCCTCAGTAACATCTCCCTCTCCATCTCTCTCTCTTTCTCACACACTCCCTCTCTCTCTCAGTAACATCACCCCCTCCAGCTCTCTCTCTCCCTCTCTCACACACTCCCTCTCTCCCTCAGTAACATCACCCTCTCCATCTCTCTCTCTCACACACACACTCCCTCTCTCCCTCAGTAACATCCCCCTCTCCATCTCTCTCTCTCTCTCACACACTCCCTCTCTCCCTCAGTAACTTCACCCTCTCCATCTCGCTCTCTCACACACACACTCCCTCTCTCCCTCAGTAACATCCCCCTCTCCATCTCTCTCTCTCTCTCACACACTCCCTCTCTCTCTCAGTAACATCACCCTCTCCATCTCTCACTCTCACACTCTCCCTCTCTCCCTCAGTAACATCTCCCTCTCCATCTCTCTCTCTCTCCCTCACACACTCCCTCTCTCCCTCAGTAACATCACCCTCTCCATCTCTCTCTCTCTCTCACACACTCCCTCTCTCCCTCAGTAACATCACCCTCTCCATCTCTCTCCCTCTCTCACACACTCCCTCTCTCCCTCAGTAACATCTCCCTCTCCATCTCTCTCTCTCACACACTCCCTCACTCCCTCAGTAACATCACCCTCTCCATCTCTCTCTCTCTCTCACACACTCCCTCACTCCCTCAGTAACATCACCCTCTCCATCTCTCTCTCTCTCTCACACACTCCCTCTCTCCCTCAGTAACATCACCCTCTCCATCTCTCTCTCTCACTCACACACTCCCTCTCTCCCTCAGTAACATCACCCTCTCTCTCTCTCTCTCTCTCACACACTCCCTCTCTCCCTCAGTAACATCACCCTCTCCATCTCTCTCTCTCTCTCTCACACACTCCCTCTCTCCCTCAGTAACTTCACCCTCTCCATCTCTCTCACTGTCCCTCACACACTCCCTCTCTCCCTCAGTAACATCACCCTCTCCATCTCTCTCTCTCACACACTCTCCCTCTCTCCCTCAGTAACATCACCCTCTCCATCTCTCTCTCTCTCTCTCACACACTCCCTCACTCCCTCAGTAACTTCACCCTCTGCATCTCTCTCTCTCACACACACACTCCCTCTCTCCCTCAGTAACATCCCCCTCTCCATCTCTCTCTCTCTCTCACACACTCCCTCTCTCCCTCAGTAACATCTCCCTCTCCATCTCTCTCTCTCTCTCACACACTCCCTCTCTCTCTCAGTAACATCACCCTCTCCATCTCTCTCTCTCACACTCTCCCTCTCTCCCTCAGTAACATCTCCCTCTCCATCTCTCTCTCTCTCCCTCACACACTCCCTCTCTCCCTCAGTAACATCACCCTCTCCATCTCTCTCTCTCTCTCACACACTCCCTCTCTCCCTCAGTAACATCACCCTCTCCATCTCTCTCTCTCTCTCACACACTCCCTCTCTCCCTCAGTAACATCACCCTCTCCATCGCTCTCTCTCTCTCACACACTCCCTCTCTCCCTCAGTAACGTCACCCTCTCCATCTCTCTCTCTCACACACTCACTCTCTCCCTCGGTAACATCGCCCTCTCCATCTCTCTCTCTCTCTCACACTCTCCCTCTCTCCCTCAGTAACGTCACCCTCTCCATCTCTCTCTCTCGCTCTCTCTCACACACACCCTCTCTCCCTCAGTAACATCACCCTCTCCATCTCTCTCTCTCTCTTACACACACTCTCTCTCTCCCTCAGTAACATCACCCTCTCCATCTCTCTCTCTCTCTCACACTCACTCCCTCTCTCCCTCAGTAACATCACCCTCTCCATCTCTCTCTCTCTCTCTCACACACTCTCTGTCTCCCTCAGTAACATCACCCTCTCCATCTCTCTCTCTCTCTCTCACACACATTCCCTCTCTCCCTCAGTAACATCACCCTCTCCATCTCTCTCTCTCTCTCTCACACACTCCCTCTCTCCCTCAGTACATCTCCCTCTCCATCTCTCTCTCTCTCTCTCTCACACACTCCCTCTCTCCCTCAGTAACATCACCCTCTCCATCTCTCACTCTCTATCTCTCACACACTCCCTCTCTCCCTCAGTAACATCACCCTCTCCATCTCTCTCTCTCTCTCTCTCACACACTCCCTCTCTCCCTCAGTAACATCTCCCTCTCCATCTCTCTCTCTCTCTCACACACTCCCTCTCTCCCTCAGTAACATCTCCCTCTCCATCTCTCTCTCTCTCTCACACACTCCCTCACTCCCTCAGTAACATCACCCTCTCCATCTCTCTCTCCCTCTCTCTCACACACTCCCTCTCTCCCTCAGTAACATCACCCTCTCCATCTCTCTTTCTATCTCTCTCACACACTCCCTCTCTCCCTCAGTAACGTCACCCTCTCCATCTCTCTCTCTCTCTCACACACTCCCTCTCTCCCTCAGTAACATCTCCCTCTCCATCTCTCTCTCTCTCTCTCTCACACACTCCCTCTCTCCCTCAGTAACATCACCGTCTCCATCTCTCTCTCTCTCTCTCACACTCCCTCTCTCCCTCAGTACATCACCCTCTCCATCACTCTCTCTCTCTCACACACTCCCTCTCTCCCTCAGTAACATCTCCCTCTCCATCTCTCTCTCTCTCTCTCACACACTCCCTCTCTCCCTCAGTAACATCACCCTCTCCATCTCTCTCTCTCTCTCACACACTCCCTCTCTCCCTCAGTAACATCACCCTCTCCATCTCTCTCTCTCTCTCACACACACTCCCTCTCTCCCTCAGTAACATCTCCCTCTCCATCTCTCTCTCTCTCTCTCTCACACTCCCTCTCTCCCTCAGTACATCACCCTCTCCATCACTCTCTCTCTCTCACACACTCCCTCTCTCCCTCAGTAACATCACCCTCTCCATCTCTCTCTCTCTCTCACACACTCCCTCTCTCCCTCAGTAACATCCCCCTCTCCATCTCTCTCTCTCACACACTCCCTCACTCCCTCAGTAACATCACCCTCTCCATCTCTCTCTCTCTCTCTCACACACTCCCTCTCTCCCTCAGTAACATCACCCTCTCCATCTCTCTCTCTCTCACACACTCCCTTTCTCCCTCAGTAACATCACCCTCTCCATCTCTCTCTCTCACACACTCCCTCTCTCCCTCAGCAACATCACCCTCTCTCTCTCTCTCTCTCACACACACTCCCTCTCTCCCTCAGTAACATCACCCTCTCCATCTCTCTCTCTCTCTCACACACTCCCTCTCTCCCTCAGTAACATCACCCTCTCCATCTCTCTCTCTCTCTCACACACTCCCTCTCTCCCTCAGGAACATCACCCTCTCCATCTCTCTCTCTCACACACACACTCCCTCTCTCTCAGTAACATCACTCTCTCTATCTCTCTCTCTCTCACTCACACACTCCCTCTCTCCCTCAGTAACTTCACCCTCTCCATCTCTCTCACTCTCCCTCACACACTCCCTCTCTCCCTCAGTAACATTACCCTCTCCATCTCTCTCTCTCACACACTCTCCCTCTCTCCCTCAGTAACATCACCCTCTCCATCTCTCTCTCTCTCTCTCACACACTCCCTCACTCCCTCAGTAACTTCATCCCCTCCATCTCTCTCTCTCACACACACACTCCCTCTCTCCCTCAGTAACATCACCCTCTCCATCTCTCTCTCTCTCTCTCACACACTCCCTCACTCCCTCAGTAACTTCATCCCCTCCATCTCTCTCTCTCACACACACACTCCCTCTCTCCCTCAGTAACATCCCCCTCTCCATCTCTCTCTCTCACACACTCCCTCTCTCCCTCAGCAACATCACCCTCTCTCTCTCTCTCTCTCACACACACTCCCTCTCTCCCTCAGTAACATCACCCTCTCCATCTCTCTCTCTCTCTCTCACACACTCCCTCTCTCCCTCAGTAACTTCACCCTCTCCATCTCTCTCACTGTCCCTCACACACTCCCTCTCTCCCTCAGTAACATCACCCTCTCCATCTCTCTCTCTCACACACACACTCCCTCTCTCTCAGTAACATCACTCTCTCTATCTCTCTCTCTCTCACTCACACACTCCCTCTCTCCCTCAGTAACTTCACCCTCTCCATCTCTCTCACTCTCCCTCACACACTCCCTCTCTCCCTCAGTAACATTACCCTCTCCATCTCTCTCTCTCACACACTCTCCCTCTCTCCCTCAGTAACATCACCCTCTCCATCTCTCTCTCTCTCTCTCACACACTCCCTCACTCCCTCAGTAACTTCATCCTCTCCATCTCTCTCTCTCACACACACACTCCCTCTCTCCCTCAGTAACATCCCCCTCTCCATCTCTCTCTCTCTCTCACACACTCCCTCTCTCTCTCAGTAACATCACCCTCTCCATCTCTCACTCTCACACACTCCCTCTCTCCCTCAGTAACATCTCCCTCTCCATCTCTCTCTCTCTCCCTCACACACTCCCTCTCTCCCTCAGTAACATCACCCTCTCCATCTCTCTCTCTCTCTCACACACTCCCTCTCTCCCTCAGTAACATCACCCTCTCCATCTCTCTCTCTCTCTCACACACACCCTCTCTCCCTCAGTAACGTCACCCTCTCCATCTCTCTCTCGCACACACACACTCCCTCTCTCCCTCAGTAACATCTCCCTCTCCATCTCTCTCTCTCACACACTCCCTCACTCCCTCAGTAACATCACCCTCTCCATCTCTCTCTCTCTCTCACACACTCCCTCACTCCCTCAGTAACATCACCCTCTCCATCTCTCTCTCTCTCTCACACACTCCCTCTCTCCCTCAGTAACATCACCCTCTCCATCTCTCTCTCTCACTCACACACTCCCTCTCTCCCTCAGTAACATCACCCTCTCTCTCTCTCTCTCTCTCACACACTCCCTCTCTCCCTCAGTAACATCACCCTCTCCATCTCTCTCTCTCTCTCTCACACACTCCCTCTCTCCCTCAGTAACTTCACCCTCTCCATCTCTCTCACTGTCCCTCACACACTCCCTCTCTCCCTCAGTAACATCACCCTCTCCATCTCTCTCTCTCTCTCACACACTCCCTCTCTCCCTCAGGAACATCACCCTCTCCATCTCTCTCTCTCACACACACACTCCCTCTCTCTCAGTAACATCACTCTCTCTATCTCTCTCTCTCTCACTCACACACTCCCTCTCTCCCTCAGTAACTTCACCCTCTCCATCTCTCTCACTCTCCCTCACACACTCCCTCTCTCCCTCAGTAACATTACCCTCTCCATCTCTCTCTCTCACACACTCTCCCTCTCTCCCTCAGTAACATCACCCTCTCCATCTCTCTCTCTCTCTCTCACACACTCCCTCACTCCCTCAGTAACTTCATCCTCTCCATCTCTCTCTCTCACACACACACTCCCTCTCTCCCTCAGTAACATCTCCCTCTCCATCTCTCTCTCTCTCTCACACACTCCCTCTCTCTCTCAGTAACATCACCCCCTCCAGCTCTCTCTCTCCCTCTCTCACACACTCCCTCTCTCCCTCAGTAACATCACCCTCTCCATCTCTCTCTCTCACACACACACTCCCTCTCTCCATCAGTAACATCCCCCTCTCCATCTCTCTCTCTCTCTCACACACTCCCTCTCTCCCTCAGTAACTTCACCCTCTCCATCTCGCTCTCTCACACACACACTCCCTCTCTCCCTCAGTAACATCACCCTCTCCATCTCTCTCTCTCAATCACACACTCCCTCTCTCTCTCAGTAACATCACCCTCTCCATCTCTCACTCTCACACTCTCCCTCTCTCCCTCAGTAACATCTCCCTCTCCATCTCTCTCTCTCTCCCTCACACACTCCCTCTCTCCCTCAGTAACATCACCCTCTCCATCTCTCTCTCTCTCTCACACACTCCCTCTCTCCCTCAGTAACATCACCCTCTCCATCTCTCTCTCTCTCTCACACACTCCCTCTCTCCCTCAGTAACGTCACCCTCTCCATCTCTCTCTCGCACACACACACTCCCTCTCTCCCTCAGTAACATCTCCCTCTCCATCTCTCTCTCTCACACACTCCCTCACTCTCTCAGTAACATCACCCTCTCCATCTCTCTCTCTCTCTCACACACTCCCTCAATCCCTCAGTAACATCACCCTCTCCATCTCTCTCTCTCTCTCACACACTCCCTCTCTCCCTCAGTAACATCACCCTCTCCATCTCTCTCTCTCACTCACACACTCCCTCTCTCCCTCAGTAACATCACCCTCTCTCTCTCTCTCTCTCTCACACACTCCCTCTCTCCCTCAGTAACATCACCCTCTCCATCTCTCTCACTGTCCCTCACACACTCCCTCTCTCCCTCAGTAACATCACCCTCTCCATCTCTCTCTCTCACACACTCTCCCTCTCTCCCTCAGTAACATCACCCTCTCCATCTCTCTCTCTCTCTCTCACACACTCCCTCACTCCCTCAGTAACTTCACCCTCTCCATCTCTCTCTCACACACACACACTGCCTCTCTCCCTCAGTAACATCCCCCTCTCCATCTCTCTCTCTCTCTCACACACTCCCTCTCTCCCTCAGTAACTTCACCCTCTCCATCTCTCTCTCTCACACACACACTCCCTCTCTCCCTCAGTAACATCTCCCTCTCCATCTCTCTCTCTCTCTCACACACTCCCTCTCTCCCTCAGTAACATCACCCTCTCCATCTCTCTCTCTCACACACTCCCTCTCTCCCTCAGTAACATCACCCTCTCCATCTCTCTCTCTCTCACACACACACTCCCTCTCTCCCTCAGTAACATCCCCCTCTCCATCTCTCTCTCTCTCTCACACACTCCCTCTCTCCCTCAGTAACTTCACCCTCTCCATCTCTCTCTCTCACACACACACTCCCTCTCTCCCTCAGTAACATCTCCCTCTCCATCTCTCTCTCTCACACACTCCCTCACTCCCTCAGTAACATCACCCTCTCCATCTCTCTCTCTCTCTCACACACTCCCTCTCTCCCTCAGTAACATCACCCTCTCCATCTCTCTCTCTCACTCACACACTCCCTCTCTCCCTCAGTAACATCACCCTCTCTCTCTCTCTCTCTCTCACACACTCACTCTCTCCCTCAGTAACTTCACCCTCTCCATCTCTCTCACTGTCCCTCACACACTCCCTCTCTCCCTCAGTAACATCACCCTCTCCATCTCTCTCTCTCACACACTCTCCCTCTCTCCCTCAGTAACATCACCCTCTCCATCTCTCTCTCTCTCTCACACACTCCCTCACTCCCTCAGTAACTTCACCCTCTCCATCTCTCTCTCACACACACACACTGCCTCTCTCCCTCAGTAACATCCCCCTCTCCATCTCTCTCTCTCTCTCACACACTCCCTCTCTCCCTCAGTAACTTCACCCTCTCCATCTCTCTCTCTCACACACTCCCTCTCTCCCTCAGTAACATCTCCCTCTCCATCTCTCTCTCTCTCTCACACACTCCCTCTCTCCCTCAGTAACATCACCCTCTCCATCTCTCTCTCTCACACACTCCCTCTCTCCCTCAGTAACATCACCCTCTCCATCTCTCTCTCTCTCACACACACACTCCCTCTCTCCCTCAGTAACATCCCCCTCTCCATCTCTCTCTCTCTCTCACACACTCCCTCTCTCCCTCAGTAACTTCACCCTCTCCATCTCTCTCTCTCACACACACACTCCCTCTCTCCCTCAGTAACATCTCCCTCTCCATCTCTCTCTCTCTCTCACACACTCCCTCTCTCTCTCAGTAACATCACCCTCTCCATCTCTCTCTCTCACACTGTCCCTCTCTCCCTCAGTAACATCTCCTTCTCCATCTCTCTCTCTCTCCCTCACACACTCCCTCTCTCCCTCAGTAACATCACCCTCTCCATCTCTCTCTCTCTCTCACACACTCCCTCTCTCCCTCAGTAACATCACCCTCTCCATCTCTCTCTCTCTCTCACACACTCCCTCTCTCCCTCAGTAACATCACCCTCTCCATCGCTCTCTCTCTCTCACACACTCCCTCTCTCCCTCAGTAACGTCACCCTCTCCATCTCTCTCTCTCACACACTCACTCTCTCCCTCGGTAACATCGCCCTCTCCATCTCTCTCTCTCTCTCACACTCTCCCTCTCTCCCTCAGTAACATCACCCTCTCCATCTCTCTCTCTCTCTCTCACACACTCCCTCTCTCCCTCAGTAACATCACCCTCTCCATCTCTCTCTCTCTCTCTCTCTCACACACACCCTCTCTCCCCCAGTAACATCACCCTCTCCATCTCTCTCTCTCTCTCTCACACACTCCCTCTCTCTCTCAGTAACATCACCCTCTCCATCTCTCTCTCTCTCTCTCTCTCACACACTCCCTCTCTCCCTCAGAAACATCTCCCTCTCCATCTCTCTCTCTCTCTCTCACACTCCCTCTCTCCCTCAGTAACATCACCCTCTCCATCTCTCTCTCACACACTCCCTCTCTCCCTCAGTAACATCACCCTCTCCATCTCTCTCTCTCTCTCACACTCACTCCCTCTCTCCCTCAGTAACATCACCCTCTCCATCTCTCTCTCTCTCTCACACACTCTCTTTCTCCCTCAGTAACATCACCCTCTCCATCTCTCTCTCTCTCTCACACACACATTCCCTCTCTCCCTCAGTAACATCACCCTCTCCATCTCTCTCTCTCTCTCTCACACACTCCCTCTCTCCCTCAGTACATCTCCCTCTCCATCTCTCTCTCTCTCTCTCTCACACACTCCCTCTCTCCCTCAGTAACATCACCCTCTCCATCTCTCTCTCTCTCTCTCACACACTCCCTCTCTCGCTCAGTAACATCACCCTCTCCATCTCTCTCTCTCTCTCACACTCACACACTCCCTCTCTCCCTCAGTAACATCACCCTCTCCATCTCTCTCTCTCACACATTCCCTCTCTCCCTCAGTAACATCACCCTCTCCATCTCTCTCTCACTCTCTCTCACACGCTCCCTCTCTCCCTCAGTAACATCACCCTCTCTATCTCTCTCTCTCTCTCTCTCACACACTCCCTCTCTCCCTCAGTAACATCACCCTCTCCATCTCTCTCTCTCTCTCTCCCTCACACACTCCCTCTCTCCCTCAGTAACATCACCCTTTCCATCTCTCTCTCTCTCTCACACACACACTCCCTCGCTCCCTCAGTAACGTCACCCTCTCCATCTCTCTCTCTCTCTCACACATTCCCTCTCTCCCTCAGTAACATCACCCTCTCTCTCTCTCTCTCTCACACACACACTCCCTCTCTCCCTCAGTAACGTCACCCTCTCCATCTCTCTCTCTCTCTCACACACTCCCTCTCTCTCACAGTAACGTCACCCTCTCCATCTCTCTCTCTCTCTCACACATTCCCTCTCTCCCTCAGTAACATCACCCTCTCCATCTCTCTCTCTCTCTCACACACTCCCTCTCTCCCTCAGTAACATCACCCTCTCTCTCTCTCTCTCACACACTCCCTCTCTCCCTCAGTAACATCACCCTCTCCATCTCTCTCTCTCTCACACACTCCCTCTCTCCCTCAGTAACATCACCCTCTCCATCTCTCTCTCTCTCTCACACACTCCCTCTCTCCCTCAGTAACATCACCCTCTCCATCTCTCTCTCTCTCTCTCACACACTCCCTCTCTCCCTCAGTAACATCACCCTCTCCATCTCTCTCTCTCACTCTCACACACTCCCTCTCTCCCTCAGTAACATCACCCTCTCTCTCTCTCTCTCTCACACACTCCCTCTCTCCCTCAGTAACATCACCCTCTCCATCTCTCTCTCTCTCCCTCACACACTCCCTCTCTCCCTCAGTAATGTCACCCTCTCCATCTCTCTCTCTCACACTCTCCCTCTCTCCCTCAGTAACATCACCCTCTCCATCTCTCTCTCTCTCTCTCTCTCACACACTCCCTCTCTCCCTCAGTAACATCACCCTCTCCATCTCTCTCTCTCTCTCTCTCACACACTCCCTCTCTCCCTCAGTAACATCACCCTCTCCATCTCTCTCTCTCTCTCTCACACACTCCCTCTCTCTCTCAGTAACATCACCCTCTCCATCTCTCTCTCTCTCTCTCACACACTCCCTCTCTCCCTCAGTAACATCACCCTCTCCATCTCTCTCTCTATCTCACACACTCCCTCTCTCCCTCAGTAACATGTCCCTCTCCATCTCTCTCTCTCTCTCTCACACTCCCTCTCTCCCTCAGTAACATCACCCTCTCCATCTCTCTCTCACACACTCCCTCTCTCCCTCAGTAACATCACCCTCTCCATCTCTCTCTCTCTCACACACTCTCTCTCTCCCTCAGTAACGTCACCCTCTCCATCTCTCTCTCACACACTCTCTCTCTCCCTCAGTAACGTCACCCTCTCCATCTCTCTCTCACACACTCTCTCTCTCCCTCAGTAACATCACCCTCTCCATCTCTCTCTCTGTCTCACACACATTCCCTCTCTCCCTCAGTATCATCACCCTCTCCATCTCTCTCTCTCTCTCACACACTCCCTCTCTCCCTCAGTACATCTCCCTCTCCATCTCTCTCTCTCTCTCTCACACACTCCCTCTCTCCCTCAGTAACATCACCCTCTCCATCTCTCTCTCTCTATCTCTCACACACTCCCTCTCTCCCTCAGTAACATCACCCTCTCCATCTCTCTCTCTCTCTCTCACACACTCCCTCTCTCCCTCAGTAACATCTCCCTCTCCATCTCTCTCTCTCTCACACACACTCCCTCTCTCCCTCAGTAACATCTCCCTCTCCATCTCTCTCTCTCTCTCTCACACAATCCCTCACTCCCTCAGTAACATCACCCTCTCCATCTCTCTCTCCCTCTCTCTCACACACTCCCTCTCTCCCTCAGTAACATCACCCTCTCCATCTCTCTCTCTATCTCTCTCACACACTCCCTCTCTCCCTCAGTAACGTCACCCTCTCCATCTCTCTCTCTCTCTCTCACACACTCCCTCTCTCCCTCAGTAACGTCACCCTCTCCATCTCTCTCTCTCTCTCTCTCACACACTCCCTCTCTCCCTCAGTAACATCACCCTCTCCATCTCTCTCTCTCTCACACACTCCCTCTCTCCCTCAGTAACATCACCCTCTCCATCTCTCTCTCTCTCTCACACTCTCCCTCTCTCCCTCAGTAACATCACCCTCTCCATCTCTCTCTCTCTCTCACACACACTCCCTCTCTCCCTCAGTAACATCTCCCTCTCCATCTCTCTCTTTCTCTCTCACACACACTCCCTCTCTCCCTCAGTAACATCTCCCTCTCCATCTCTCTCTCTCTCTCACACTCTCCCTCTCTCCCTCAGTAACATCACCCTCTCCATCTCTCTCTCTCTCTCACACACACTCCCTCTCTCCCTCAGTAACATCTCCCTCTCCATCTCTCTCTCTCTCTCTCACACACACTCCCTCTCTCCCTCAGTAACATCTCCCTCTCCATCTCTCTCTCTCTCTCTCACACACTCCCTCTCTCCCTCAGTAACGTCACCCTCTCCATCTCTCTCTCTCTCACACATACACTCCCTCTCTCCCTCAGTAACATCACCCTCTCCATCTCTCTCTCTCTCTCTCACACACACTCCCTCTCTCCCTCAGTAACATCACCCTCTCCATCTCTCTCTCTCACACACTCCCTCTCTCCCTCAGTAACGTCACCCTCTCCATCTCTCTCTCTCTCACACACACTCCCTCTCTCCCTCAGTAACATCACCCTCTCCATCTCTCTCTCTCTCTCTCTCACACACACTCCCTCGCTCCCTCAGTAACATCACCCTCTCCATCTCTCTCTCTCTCTCTCTCACACACTCCCTCGCTCCCTCAGTAACATCACCCTCTCCATCTCTCTCTCTCTCTCTCACACACTCTCTCTCTCCCTCAGTAACATCACCCTCTCCATCTCTCTCTCTCTCTCTCACACACTCCCTCTCTCCCTCAGTAACATCACCCTCTCTATCTCTCTCTCTCTCTCACACACTCCCTCTCTCCCTCAGTAATATCACCCTCTCCATCTCTCTCTCTCTCACACATTCCCTCTCTCCCTCAGTAACATCACCCTCTCCATCTCTCTCTCTCACACACTCCCTCTCTCCCTCAGTAACGTCACCCTCTCCATCTCTCTCTCTCACACACTCCCTCTCTCCCTCAGTAACGTCACCCTCTCCATCTCTCTCTCTCTCTCACACACTCCCTCTTTCCCTCAGTAACTTCACCCTCACCATATCTCTCTCTCACTCACACACTCCCTCTCTCCCTCAGTAACATCTCCCTCTCCATCTCTCTCTCTCTCTCTCACACACTCCCTCTCTCCCTCAGTAACATCACCCTCTCCATCTCTCTCTCTCTCTCTCACACACACTCCCTCTCTCCCTCAGTAACATCACCCTCTCCATCTCTCTCTCTCACACACTCCCTCTCTCCCTCAGTAACGTCAACCTCTCCATCTCTCTCTCTCTCACACACACTCCCTCTCTCCCTCAGTAACATCACCCTCTCCATCTCTCTCTCTCTCTCTCTCACACACTCCCTCGCTCCCTCAGTAACATCACCCTCTCCATCTCTCTCTCTCTCTCTCACACACTCTCTCTCTCCCTCAGTAACATCACCCTCTCCATCTCTCTCTCTCTCTCTCACACACTCCCTCTCTCCCTCAGTAACATCACCCTCTCCATCTCTCTCTCTCTCTCACACACTCCCTCTCTCCCTCAGTAATATCACCCTCTCCATCTCTCTCTCTCTCACACATTCCCTCTCTCCCTCAGTAACATCACCCTCTCCATCTCTCTCTCCCTCTCTCTCACACACTCCCTCTCTCCCTCAGTAACATCTCCCTCTCCATCTCTCTCTTTCTCTCTCTCTCACACACACTCCCTCTCTCCCTCAGTAACATCACCCTCTCCATCTCTCTCTCTCACACACTCCCTCTCTCCCTCAGTAACGTCACCCTCTCCATCTTTCTCTCTCTCTCTCACACACTCCCTCTCTCCCTCAGTAACATCACCCTCTCCATCTCTCTCTCTCTCTCTCACACACTCCCTCTCTCCCTCAGTAACATCACCCTCTCCATCTCTCTCTCTCACACACTCCCTCTCTCCCTCAGTAACATCACCCTCTCCATCTCTCTCTCTCTCTCTCACACACTCCCTCTCTCCCTCAGTAACATCACTCTCTCCATCTTTCTCTCTCTCTCTCACACACTCCCTCTCTCCCTCAGTAACATCACCCTCTCCATCTTTCTCTCTCTCACACACTCCCTCTCTCCCTCAGTAACATCACCCTCTCCATCTCTCCCTCTCTCACACACTCCCTCTCTCCCTCAGTAACATCACCCTCTCCATCTCTCTCTCTATCTCTCACACACTCCCTCTCTCCCTCAGTAACATCACAATCTCCATCTCTCTCTCTCTCTCACACACTCCCTCTCTCCCTCAGTAACATCACCCTCTCCATCTCTCTCTCTCTCTCTCACACACTCCCTCTCTCCCTCAGTAACATCACCCTCTCCATCTCTCTCTCTCTCTCACACACTCCCTCTCTCCCTCAGTAACATCACCCTCTCCATCTCTCTCTCTCTCTCACACACTCCCTCTCTCCCTCAGTAACATCACCCTCTCCATCTCTCTCTCTCTCTCTCACACACTCCCTCTCTCCCTCAGTAACATCACCCTCTCCATCTCTCTCTCTCTCTCACACACACACTCCCTCTCTCCCTCAGTAACATCACCCTCTCCATCTCTCTCTCTCACACACTCCCTCTCTCCCTCAGTAACGTCACCCTCTCCATCTCTCTCTCTCTCACACACACACACTCCCTCTCTCCCTCAGTAACATCACCCTCTCCATCTCTCTCTCTCTCTCTCACACACTCCCTCTCTCCCTCAGTAACATCACCCTCTCCATCTCTCTCTCTCTCTCACACACACTCCCTCTCTCCATCAGTAACATCACCCTCTCCATCTCTCTCTCTATCTCTCACACACACTCCCTCTCTCTCAGTAACATCACCCTCTCCATCACTCTCTCTCTCTCTCTCACACTCCCCCTCTCTCCCTCAGTAACATCACCCTCTCCATCTCTCTCTCTCTCACACACTCCCCCTCTCCCTCAGTAACATCACCCTCTCCATCTCTCTCTCTCTCACACACACTCCCTCTCTCCCTCAGTAACATCACCCTCTCCATCTCTCTCTCTCTCTCTCACACACACTCCCTCTCTCCCTCAGTAACATCACCCTCTCCATCTCTCTCTCTCTCACACACACTCCCTCTCTCCATCAGTAACATCACCCTCTCCATCTCTCTCTCTTTCTCTCATACACACTCCCTCTCTCTCAGTAACATCACCCTCTCCATCTCTCTCTCTCTCTCACACACTCCCTCTCTCCCTCAGTAACATCACCCTCTCCATCTCTCTCTCTCACACACTCCCTCTCTCCCTCAGTAACATCACCCTCTCCATCACTCTCTCTCTCTCATACACTCCCTCTCTCCCTCAGTAAGATCACCCTCTCCATCTCTCTCTCTATCTCTCACACACTCCCTCTCTCCTTCAGTAACATCACCCTCTCCATCTCTCTCTCACTCACACACACACTCCCTCTCTCCCTCAGTAACATCACCCTCTCCATCTCTCTCTCTCACACACTCCCTCTCTCCCTCAGTAACATCACCCTCTCCATCTCTCTCTCTCTCACACACTCCCTCTCTCCCTCAGTAACATCACCCTCTCCATCTCTCTCTCTCTCACACACTCCCTCTCTCCCTCAGTAACATCACCCTCTCCATCTCTCTCTCTCTCCCTCACACACTCCCTCTCTCCCTCAGAAACATCACCCTCTCCATCTCTCTCTCTCACACTGTCCCTCTCTCCCTCATTAACATCACCCTCTCCATCTCTCTCTCTCTCTCTCACACACTCCCTCTCTCCCTCAGTAACATCACCCTCTCCATCTCTCTCTCTCTCACACACACACTCCCTCTCTCCCTCAGTAACATCACCCTCTCCATCTCTCTCTCTCTTTCACACACTCCCTCTCTATCTCAGTAACATCACCCTCTCCATCTCTCTCTCTCTCTCTCACACACTCCCTCTCTCCCTCAGTAACATCACCCTCTCCATCTCTCTCTCTCTCTCTCTCTCACACACACACTCCCTCTCTCCCTCAGTAACATCACCCTCTCCATCTCTCTCTCTCACACACTCCCTCTCTCCCTCAGTAACATCACCCTCTCCATCTCTCTCTCTCTCTCTCACACACTCCCTCTCTCCCTCAGTAACATCACCCTCTCCATCTCTCTCTCTCTCTCTCACACACTCTCTCTCTCCCTCAGTAACATCACCCTCTCCATCTCTCTCTCTCTCTCACACACTCCCTCTCTCCCTCAGTAACATCACCCTCTCCATCTCTCTCTCTCTCTCTCACACACTCTCTCTCTCCCTCAGTAACATCACTCTCTCCATCTTTCTCTCTCTCTCTCACACACTCCCTCTCTCCCTCAGTAACATCACCCTCTCCATCTCTCTCTCTCTCTCTCTCACACACTCCCTCTCTCCCTCAGTAACATCACCCTCTCCATCTCTCTCTCTCTCTCACACTCACACACTCCCTCTCTCCCTCAGTAACATCACCCTCTCCATCTCTCTCTCTCACACATTCCCTCTCTCCCTCAGTAACATCACCCTCTCCATCTCTCTCTCTCTCTCTCTCACACGCTCCCTCTCTCCCTCAGTAACATCACCCTCTCCATCTCTCTCTCTCTCTCTCACACACTCCCTCTCTCCCTCAGTAACATCACCCTCTCCATCTCTCTCTCTCTCTCTCACACACACTCCCTCTCTCCATCAGTAACATCACCCTCTACATCTCTCTCTCTCTCTCTCACACACTCCCTCTCTCCCTCAGTAACATCACCCTCTCCATCTCTCTCTCTCTCACACACACACTCCCTCTCTCCCTCAGTAACATCACCCTCTCCATCTCTCTCTCTCTCTGTCTCACACACTCCCTCTCTCCATCAGTAACATCACCCTCTCCATCTCTCTCTCTCTCTCTCACACACTCTCTCTCTCGCTCAGTAACATCACTCTCTCCATCTTTCTCTCTCTCTCTCACACACTCCCTCTCTCCCTCAGTAACATCACCCTCTCCATCTCTCTCTCTCTCTCTCACACACTCCCTCTCTCCCTCAGTAACATCACCCTCTCCATCTCTCTCTCTCACACACTCCCTCTCTCCCTCAGTAACATCACCCTCTCCATCTCTCTCTCTCACACACTCTCTCTCTCCCTCAGTAACATCACTCTCTCCATCTTTCTCTCTCTCTCTCACACACTCCCTCTCTCCCTCAGTAACATCACCCTCTCCATCTTTCTCTCTCTCACACACTCCCTCTCTCCCTCAGTAACATCACCCTCTCCATCTCTCCCTCTCTCACACACTCCCTCTCTCCCTCAGTAACATCACCCTCTCCATCTCTCTCTCTCTCTCTCACACACACTCCCTCTCTCCCTCAGTAACATCACCATCTCCATCTCTCTCTCTCTCTCTCTCACACACTCCCTCTCTCCCTCAGTAACATCACCCTCTCCATCTCTCTCTCTCTCTCTCACACACTCCTTCTCTCCCTCAGTAACATCACCCTCTCCATCTATCTCTCTCTCTCTCACACACTCCCTCTCTCCCTCAGTAACATCACCCTCTCCATCTCTCTCTCTCTCTCACACACTCCCTCTCTCCCTCAGTAACATCACCCTCTCCATCTCTCTCTCTCTCTCTCGCACACACTCCCTCTCTCCCTCAGTAACATCACCCTCTCCATCTCTCTCTCTCTCTCTCACACACTCCCTCTCTCCCTCAGTAACATCGCCCTCTCCATCTCTCTCTCTCTCTCTCACACACTCCCTCTCTCCCTCAGTAACATCACCCTCTCCATCTCTCTCTCTCTCACACACACACTCCCTCTCTCCCTCATTAACATCACCCTCTCCATCTCTCTCTCTATCTCTCACACACACTCCCTCTCTCTCAGTAACATCACCCTCTCCATCTGTCTATCTCTCTCTCACACACTCCCTCTCTCCCTCAGTAACATCACCCTCTCCATCTCTCTCTCTCTCTCTCACACTCCCCCTCTCTCCCTCAGTAACATCACCCTCTCCATCTCTCTCTCTCTCACACACACTCCCTCTCTCTCAGTAAAATCACCCTCTCCATCTCTCTCTCTCTCTCACACACTCCCTCTCTCCCTCAGTAACATCACCCTCTCCATCTCTCTCTCTCACACACTCCCTCTCTCCTTCAGTAACATCACCCTCTCCATCTCTCTCTCTCACACACTCCCTCTCTCCCTCAGTAACATCACCCTCTCCATCTCTCTCTCTCTCTCACACACTCCCTCTCTCCCTCAGTAACATCACCCTCTCCATCTCTCTCTCTCACACTCTCCCTCTCTCCCTCAGTAACATCACCCTCTCCATCTCTCTCTCTCTCTCTCTCTCACACACTCCCTCTCTCCCTCAGTAACATCACCCTCTCCATCTCTCTCTCTCTCTCACACACTCCCTCTCTCCCTCAGTAACATCACCCTCTCCATCTCTCTCTCTCTCTCTCTCACACACTCCCTCTCTCTCAGTAACATCACCCTCTCCATCACTCTCTCTCTCTCACACACTCCCTCTCTCCCTCAGTAACATCACCCTCTCCATTTCTCTCTCTATCTCTCAGACACTCCCTCTCTCCTTCAGTAACATCACCCTCTCCATCTCTCTCTCTCTCTCTCACACACTCCCTCTCTCCCTCAGTAACATCACCCTCTCCATCTCTCTCTCTCTCTCTCTCACACACTCCCTCTCTCTCAGTAACATCACCCTCTCCATCTCTCTCTCTCTCACACACTCCCTCTCTCCCTCAGTAACATCACCCTCTCCATCTCTCTCTCTCACACACTCCCTCTCTCCCTCAGTAACATCACCCTCTCCATCACTCTCTCTCTCTCACACACTCCCTCTCTCCCTCAGTAACATCACCCTCTCCATTTCTCTCTCTAGCTCTCACACACTCCCTCTCTCCTTCAGTAACATCACCCTCTCCATCTCTCTCTCTCTCACACACACACTCCCTCTCTCCCTCATTAACATCACCCTCTCCATCTCTCTATCTCACACACTCCCTCTCTCCCTCAGTAACGTTACCCTCTCCATCTCTCTCTCTCACACACTCCCTCTCTCCCTCAGTAACATCACCCTCTCCATCTCTCTCTCTCTCACACACACACTCCCTCTCTCCCTCAGTAACATCACCCTCTCCATCTCTCTCTCTCTCTCTCTCACACACTCTCTCTCTCCCTCAGTAACATCACCCTCTCCATCTCTCTCTCTCTCTCTCACACACTCTCTCTCTCCCTCAGTAACATCACCCTCTCCATCTCTCTCTCTCTCTCACACACTCCCTCTCTATCTCAGTAACATCTCCCTCTCCATCTCTCTCTCTCTCTCTCACACACTCCCTCTCTCCCTCAGTAACATCACCCTCTCTATCTCTCTCTCTCTCTCACACACTCCCTCTCTCCCTCAGTAATATCACCCTCTCCATCTCTCTCTCTCTCACACATTCCCTCTCTCCCTCAGTAACATCACCCTCTCCATCTCTCTCTCTCACACACTCCCTCTCTCCCTCAGTAACGTCACCCTCTCCATCTCTCTCTCTCACACACTCCCTCTCTCCCTAAGTAACGTCACCCTCTCCATCTCTCTCTCTCTCTCACACACTCCCTCTTTCCCTCAGTAACATCACCCTCTCCATCTCTCTCTCTCACACACTCCCTCTCTCCCTCAGTACCATCACCCTCTCCATCTCTCTCTCTCTCTCCCTCACACACTCCCTCTCTCCCTCAGTAACATCACCCTCTCCATCTCTCTCTCTCTCTCACACACACTCCCTTTCTCCCTCAGTAACATCACCCTCTCCATCTCTCTCTCTCTCTCACACACTCCCTCTCTCCCTCAGTAACATCACCCTCTCCATCTCTCTCTCTCGCTCTCACACACACTCCCTCTCTCCCTCAGTAACATCACCCTCTCCATCTCTCTCTCTCTCACACACACTCCCTCTCTCCATCAGTAACATCACCCTCTCCATCTCTCTCTCTTTCTCTCATACACACTCCCTCTCTCTCAGTAACATCACCCTCTCCATCTCTCACTCTCTCTCACACACTCCCTCTCTCCCTCTGTAACATCACCCTCTCCATCTCTCTCTCTCTCTCACACACTCCCTCTCTCCCTCAGTAACATCACCCTCTCCATCTCTCTCTCTCACACACTCCCTCTCTCCCTCAGTAACATCACCCTCTCCATCTCTCTCTCTATCTCTCACACACTCCCTCTCTCCTTCAGTAACATCACCCTCTCCATCTCTCTCTCACTCACACACACACTCCCTCTCTCCCTCAGTAACATCACCGTCTCCATCTCTCTCTCTCACACACTCCCTCTCTCCCTCAGTAACATCACCCTCTCCATCTCTCTCTCTCTCACACTCTCCCTCTCTCCCTCAGTAACATCACCCTCTCCATCTCTCTCTCTCTCACACACTCCCTCTCTCCCTCAGTAACATCACCCTCTCCATCTCTCTCTCTCTCCCTCACACACTCCCTCTCTCCCTCAGTAATGTCACCCTCTCCATCTCTCTCTCTCACACTCTCCCTCTCTCCCTCAGTAACATCACCCTCTCCATCTCTCTCTCTCTCTCACACACACACTCCCTCTCTCCCTCAGTAACATCACCCTCTCCATCTCTCTCTCTCACACACTCCCTCTCTCCCTCAGTAACATCACCCTCTCCATCACTCTCTCTCTCTCATACACTCCCTCTCTCCCTCAGTAACATCACCCTCTCCATCTCTCTCTCTATCTCTCACACACTCCCTCTCTCCTTCAGTAACATCACCCTCTCCATCTCTCTCTCTCTCTCACACACTCCCTCTCTCCCTCAGTAACATCACCCTCTCCATCTCTCTCTCTCTCTCACACACTCCCTCTCTCCCTCAGTAACATCACCCTCTCCATCTCTCTCTCTCTCTCTCACACACACTCACTCTCTCCCTCAGTAACATCTCCCTCTCCATCTCTCTCTCTCTCTCTCTCTCACACTCCCTCTCTCCCTCAGTACATCACCCTCTCCATCACTCTCTCTCTCTCACACACTCCCTCGCTCCCTCAGTAACGTCACCCTCTCCATCTCTCTCTCTCTCTCACACACTCCCTCTCTCCCTCAGTAACATCACACTCTCCATCTCTCTCTCTCTCTCACACACTCCCTCTCTCCCTCAGTAACATCACCCTCTCCATCTCTGTCTCTCTCTCTCTCACTCACTCCCTCTATCCCTCAGTAACATCACCCTCTCCATCTCTCTCTCTCTCTCACACACTCCCTCTCTCCCTGAGTAACATCTCCCTCTCCATCTCTCTCTCTCTCACACACACTCCCTCTCTCCCTCAGTAACATCTCCCTCTCCATCTCTCTCTCTCTCTCACACACTCCCTCTCTCCCTCAGTAACATCACCCTCTCCATCTCTCTCTCTCTCTCACACACACACTCCCTCTGTCCCTCAGTTACATCACCCTCTCCATCTCTCTCTCTCCCTCTCTCTCACACACACTCCCTCTCTCCCTCAGTAACATCACCCTCTCCATCTCTCTCTCACACACTCCCTCTCTCCCTCAGTAACATCACCCTCTCCATCTCTCTCTCTCACACACACTCCCTCTCTCCCTCAGTAACATCACCCTCTCCATCTCTCTCTCACACACTCCCTCTCTCTCAGTAACATCACCCTCTCCATCTCTCTTTCTCACACTCACACACTCCCTCTCTCCCTCAGTAACATCACTCTCTCCATCTCTCTCTCCCTCACACACTCCCTCTCTCCCTCAGTACCATCACCCTCTCCATCTCTATCTCTCTCTCACACACTCCCTCTCTCCCTCAGTAACAACACCCTCTCCATCTCCCTCTCTCTCTCACACACTCCCTCTCTCCCTCAGTAACATCACCCTCTCCATCTCTCTCTCTCCCACACACACTCCCTCTCTCCCTCAGTAACATCACCCTCTCCATCTCTCTCTCTCTCTCACACACTCCCTCTCTCCCTCAGTAACATCACCCTCTCCATCTCTCTCTCTCACACATTCCCTCTCTCCCTCAGTAACATCACCCTCTCCATCTCTCTCTCTCTCTCTAACACACTCCCTCTCTCCCTCAGTAACATCACCCTCTCCATCTCTCTCTCTCTCACACATTCCCTCTCTCCCTCAGTAACATCACCCTCTCCATCTCTCTCTCTCTCTCACACACTCCCTCTCTCCCTCAGTAACATCACCCTCTCCATCTCTCTCTCTCACACACACTCCCTCTCTCCATCAGTAACATCACCCTCTCCATCTCTCTCTCTCTCACACACACACTCCCTCTCTCTCAGTAACATCACCCTCTCCATCTCTCTTTCTCACACTCACACACTCCCTCTCTCCCTCAGTAACATCACTCTCTCCATCTCTCTCTCTCACACACTCCCTCTCTCCCTCAGTAACATCACCCTCTCCATCTCTCTCTCTCTCTCACACACTCCCTCTCTCCCTCAGTAACATCACCCTCTCCATCTCTCTCTCTCTCACACACTCCCTCTCTCCCTCAGTACCATCACCCTCTCCATCTCTCTCTCTCTCTCCCTCACACACTCCCTCTCTCCCTCAGTAACATCACCCTTTCCATCTCTCTCTCTCTCTCACACACACACTCCCTCTCTCCCTCAGTAACGTCACCCTCTCCATCTCTCTCTCTCTCTCTCACACATTCCCTCTCTCCCTCAGTAACATCACCCTCTCTCTCTCTCTCTCTCTCACACACACTCCCTCTCTCCCTCAGTAACGTCACCCTCTCCATCTCTCTCTCTCTCTCACACACTCCCTCTCTCTCACAGTAACGTCACCCTCTCCATCTCTCTCTCTCTCTCTCACACATTCCCTCTCTCCCTCAGCAACATCACCCTCTCTCTCTCTCTCACACACACACTCCCTCTCTCCCTCAGTAACATCACCCTCTCCATCTCTCTCTCTCTCTCACACACTCCCTCTCTCTCACAGTAACGTCACCCTCTCCATCTCTCTCTCTCTCTCTCACACATTCCCTCTCTCCCTCAGCAACATCACCCTCTCTCTCTCTCTCACACACACACTCCCTCTCTCCCTCAGTAACATCACCCTCTCCATCTCTCTCTCTCTCTCACACACACTCCCTCTCTCCCTCAGTAACATCCCCCTCTCCATCTCTCTCTCTCTCTCTCACACACACTCCCTCTCTCCCTCAGTAACATCACCCTTTCCATCTCTCTCTCTCTCTCACACACACTCCCTCTCTCCCTCAGTAACATCACCCTCTCCATCTCTCTCTCTCTCTCACACACTCCCTCTCTCCCTCAGTAACGTCACCCTCTCCATCTCTCTCTCTCTCTCTCACACATTCCCTCTCTCCCTCAGTAACATCACCCTCTCCATCTCTCTCTCTCTCTCACACACTCCCTCTCTCCCTCAGTAACATCACCCTCTCTCTCTCTCTCTCAGACACTCCCTCTCTCCCTCAGTAACATCACCCTCTCCATCTCTCTCTCTCTCACACACTCCCTCTCTCCCTCAGTAACATCACCCTCTCCATCTCTCTCTCTCTCTCACACACTCCCTCTCTCCCTCAGTAACATCACCCTCTCCATCTCTCTCTCTCTCTCTCACACACTCCCTCTCTCCCTCAGTAACATCACCCTCTCCATCTCTCTCTCTCACTCTCACACACTCCCTCTCTCCCTCAGTAACATCGCCCTCTCTCTCTCTCTCTCTCACACACTCCCTCTCTCCCTCAGTAACATCACCCTCTCCATCTCTCTCTCTCTCCCTCACACACTCCCTCTCTCCCTCAGTAATGTCACCCTCTCCATCTCTCTCTCTCACACTCTCCCTCTCTCCCTCAGTAACATCACCCTCTCCATCTCTCTCTCTCTCTCTCTCTCACACACTCCCTCTCTCCCTCAGTAACATCACCCTCTCCATCTCTCTCTCTCTCTCTCTCACACACTCCCTCTCTCCCTCAGTAACATCACCCTCTCCATCCCTCTCTCTCTCTCTCACACACTCCCTCTCTCTCTCAGTAACATCACCCTCTCCATCTCTCTCTCTCTCTCTCACACACTCCCTCTCTCCCTCAGTAACATCACCCTCTCCATCTCTCTCTCTATCTCACACACTCCCTCTCTCCCTCAGTAACATCTCCCTCTCCATCTCTCTCTCTCTCTCACACTCCCTCTCTCCCTCAGTAACATCACCCTCTCCATCTCTCTCTCACAAACTCCCTCTCTCCCTCAGTAACATCACCCTCTCCATCTCTCTCTCTCTCACACACTCTCTCTCTCCCTCAGTAACGTCACCCTCTCCATCTCTCTCTCACACACTCTCTCTCTCCCTCAGTAACGTCACCCTCTCCATCTCTCTCTCACACACTCTCTCTCTCCCTCAGTAACATCACCCTCTCCATCTCTCTCTCTGTCTCACACACATTCCCTCTCTCCCTCAGTATCATCACCCTCTCCATCTCTCTCTCTCTCTCACACACTCCCTCTCTCCCTCAGTACATCTCCCTCTCCATCTCTCTCTCTCTCTCTCACACACTCCCTCTCTCCCTCAGTAACATCACCCTCTCCATCTCTCTCTCTCTATCTCTCACACACTCCCTCTCTCCCTCAGTAACATCACCCTCTCCATCTCTCTCTCTCTCTCTCACACACTCCCTCTCTCCCTCAGTAACATCTCCCTCTCCATCTCTCTCTCTCTCACACACACTCCCTCTCTCCCTCAGTAACATCTCCCTCTCCATCTCTCTCTCTCTCACACACACTCCCTCTCTCCCTCAGTAACATCTCCCTCTCCATCTCTCTCTCTCTCTCACACAATCCCTCACTCCCTCAGTAACATCACCCTCTCCATCTCTCTCTCCCTCTCTCTCACACACTCCCTCTCTCCCTCAGTAACATCACCCTCTCCATCTCTCTCTCTATCTCTCTCACACACTCCCTCTCTCCCTCAGTAACGTCACCCTCTCCATCTCTCTCTCTCTCTCTCACACACTCCCTCTCTCCCTCAGTAACGTCACCCTCTCCATCTCTCTCTCTCTCTCTCTCTCACACACTCCCTCTCTCCCTCAGTAACATCTCCCTCTCCATCTCTCTCTCTCTCTCTCACACACACTCCCTGTCTCCCTCAGTAACATCTCCCTCTCCATCTCTCTCTCTCTCTCTCACACACTCCCTCTCTCCCTCAGTAACGTCACCCTCTCCATCTCTCTCTCTCTCACACATACACTCCCTCTCTCCCTCAGTAACATCACCCTCTCCATCTCTCTCTCTCTCTCTCACACACACTCCCTCTCTCCCTCAGTAACATCACCCTCTCCATCTCTCTCTCTCACACACTCCCTCTCTCCCTCAGTAACGTCACCCTCTCCATCTCTCTCTCTCTCACACACACTCCCTCTCTCCCTCAGTAACATCACCCTCTCCATCTCTCTCTCTCTCTCTCTCTCACACACTCCCTCGCTCCCTCAGTAACATCACCCTCTCCATCTCTCTCTCTCTCTCTCTCACACACTCCCTCGCTCCCTCAGTAACATCACCCTCTCCATCTCTCTCTCTCTCTCTCACACACTCTCTCTCTCCCTCAGTAACATCACCCTCTCCATCTCTCTCTCTCTCTCTCACACACTCCCTCTCTCCCTCAGTAACATCACCCTCTCTATCTCTCTCTCTCTCTCTCACACACTCCCTCTCTCCCTCAGTAATATCACCCTCTCCATCTCTCTCTCTCTCACACATTCCCTCTCTCCCTCAGTAACATCACCCTCTCCATCTCTCTCTCTCACACACTCCCTCTCTCCCTCAGTAACGTCACCCTCTCCATCTCTCTCTCTCACACACTCCCTCTCTCCCTCAGTAACGTCACCCTCTCCATCTCTCTCTCTCTCTCACACACTCCTCTTTCCCTCAGTAACTTCACCCTCACCATCTCTCTCTCTCTCTCACACACTCCCTCTCTCCCTCAGTAACATCTCCCTCTCCATCTCTCTCTCTCTCTCTCACACACTCCCTCTCTCCCTCAGTAACATCACCCTCTCCATCTCTCTCTCTCTCTCTCACACACACTCCCTCTCTCCCTCAGTAACATCACCCTCTCCATCTCTCTCTCTCACACACTCCCTCTCTCCCTCAGTAACGTCAACCTCTCCATCTCTCTCTCTCTCACACACACTCCCTCTCTCCCTCAGTAACATCACCCTCTCCATCTCTCTCTCCCTCTCTCACACACTCCCTCTCTCCCTCAGTAACATCACCCTCTCCATCTCTCTCTCTCTCTCTCTCACACACTCCCTCGCTCCCTCAGTAACATCACCCTCTCCATCTCTCTCTCTCTCTCTCACACACTCTCTCTCTCCCTCAGTAACATCACCCTCTCCATCTCTCTCTCTCTCTCTCACACACTCCCTCTCTCCCTCAGTAACATCACCCTCTCCATCTCTCTCTCTCTCTCACACACTCCCTCTCTCCCTCAGTAATATCACCCTCTCCATCTCTCTCTCTCTCACACATTCCCTCTCTCCCTCAGTAACATCACCCTCTCCATCTC
>NW_027309957.1:168669-170349 GCF_047496795.1 Chiloscyllium punctatum
CTAGGCCTGAGCAACATTATCGGGGTGATCCCCTACACCTCCCTCCCCCTCTCACACTCTCTCTCCCTCCCTCTCTCTCTCCCCCTCTCACTCTCCCTCTCTCCCCCCCCCCCAGGCCTGAGCAACATTATCGGGGTGATCCCCTACACCTCCCTCCCCCTCTCACACTCTCTCTCCCTCCCTCTCTCTCTCCCCCTCTCACTCTCCCTCTCTCCCCCCCCCCCAGGCCTGAGCAACATTATCGCGGTGATCCTGTACACCTCCCTCTCTCTCTCTCTCTCTCCCCCTCTCACACACTCTCTCTCTCCCCCCCCCCCCCCTAGGCCTGAGCAACATTATCGGGGTGATCCCCTACACCTCCCTCCCCCTCTCACACTCTCTCTCCCTCCCTCTCTCTCTCCCCCTCTCACTCTCCCTCTCTCCCCCCCCCCCAGGCCTGAGCAACATTATCGGGGTGATCCTGTACACCTCCCTCCCCCTCTCACACTCTCTCTCCTCCCTCTCTCTCTCCCCCTCTCACTCTCCCTCTCTCCCCCCCCCCAGGCCTGAGCAACATTATCGGGGTGATCCTGTACACCTCCCTCTCTCTCTCACACTCTCTCTCTCTCTCCCCCCCCCTAGGCCTGAGCAACATTATCGGGGTGATCGTCTACATTTCTGCCAACGCGGGGGACCCGAGCACAAGCGAGACGCGGACAAGCGTTTCCACTACTCCTACGGCTGGTCCTTCTACTTTGTCGGCCTGTCCTTCCTGCTGGCCGAGACCGTCGGGGTCCTGGTGGTGCACATCTACATCGACCAGAACAAAGACACCCGCCCCCGCGCCCGATCCCGCTGCCGCTCCGAGCTGCTGGACCCCCGCGCCAAGCCGGCCCTCCCCCCCTACCGGCTGCAGTGCGGCCCCGGGCCCGGAGGGGGCGCCTCGCTCTCGGCGCCCGGCTCCCCGGCCCCCCGCCCCTCGGCCGGCCCCCCCCTCCCCTCCCCCCCCCCCTCCTCCTCCTCCTCCGACGGCTCGTCGGCCTCCACATCCCCACCGTCCTCCTCGCCCCCCGCCCTCGTCGCCCGCCTCGTCCCGGTCGGGCCTGGCCCCCCGCCGCCCCCGGCCGCCGCGGCGGCACGGGCCCCGCCCCCCTCCCTCGGCGCCTGGCACCCCTCCCCCGCCCCCCGACCTCTCCATGTTCACCCTGTCGCGGCAGCAGGTCAGGGGTCACGGCGAGCTGGGTGGGGGAGGGGGAGGGGGAGGGGCGGGGGGTCAGGCCCCCACCTTCCTGCAGCTCCACAATTGCCCCGGGAAGGGGGAGGGGGAGGGGGAGGGCTCGGGGACCCTCAACCGCAGGACCACCCCCGTGTGAGGGAGGGAGGGAACGAGGGATAGAGGGAGGGAGAGAGGGAACGAGGGAGAGACAGTGAGGGAGGGAGGGAGGGAGGGGAAGTGGGATATAGGGGGAGGGAGAGGGAAGGAACAAGGGAACGAGGGATAGAGGGAGCGGGAGGGAGAGGGAGGGAACGAGGGAACGAGGGATAGAGGGGGAGGGAGGGAGAGGGAGGGGATAGAGGGAGAGGGAGGGAGGGAACGAGGGAGGGGGATAGAGGGAGAGGGAGAGGGAGGGAGGGAACGAGGGAGAGGGAGAGGGAGGGGTAGGGAGGGAGTGAGACGTGCTCTGGACCAGGTCAGAATAT
>NW_027309957.1:175449-222598 GCF_047496795.1 Chiloscyllium punctatum
GGGTGTGGGGTATATCAGTGTGTTATAGTGAGGGGTGTGGGGTATATCAGTGTGTTATAGTGAGGGGTGTGGGGTATATCAGTGTGTTACAGTGAGGGGTGTGGGGTATATCAGTGTGTCACAGTGAGGGGTGTGGGTATATCAGTGTGTCACAGTGAGGGGGGTGGGGTATATCAGGGTGTTACAGTGAGGGGTGTGGGGTATATCAGGGTGTTACAGTGAGGGGTGTGGGGTATATCAGGGTGTTACATGAGGGGTGTGGGGTATATCAGTGTGTTACAGTGAGGGGTGTGGGGTATATCAGGGTGTTACAGTGAGGGGTGTGGAGTATATCAGTGTGTTATAGTGAGGGGTGTGGGGTATATCAGGGTGTTACAGTGAGGGGTGTGGGGTATATCAGTGTGTTACAGTGAGGGGTGTGGCGTATATCAGTGTGTTACAGTGAGGGGTGTGGGGTATATCAGTGTGTTATAGTGAGGGGTGTGGCGTATATCAGTGTGTTACAGTGAGGGGTGTGGAGTATATCAGTGTGTTACAGTGAGGGGGTGTGGGGTATATCAGTGTGTTACAGTGAGGGGTGTGGGGTATATCAGTGTGTTACAGTGAGGGATGTGGGGTATATCAGGGTGTTACAGTGACGGGTGTGGAGTATATCAGTGTGTTACAGTGAGGGGTGTGGGATATATCAGGGTGTTACAGTGAGGGGTGTGGAGTATATCAGTGAGTTACAGTGAGGGGTGTGGGGTATATCAGTGTGTTACAGTTAGGGGTGTGGAGTATATCAGTGTGTTATAGTGAGGGGTGTGGGGTATATCAGGGTGTTACAGTGAGGGGTGTGGGGTATATCAGTGTGTTACAGTGAGGGGTGTGGGGTATATCAGGGTGTTACAGTGAGGGGTGTGGAGTATATCAGTGTGTTATAGTGAGGGGTGTGGGGTATATCAGGGGGTTACAGTGAGGGGTGTGGGGTATATCAGTGTGTTACTGTGAGGGGTGTGGGGTATATCAGGGTGTTACAGTGAAGGGTGTGGGGTATATCAGTGTGTTACAGTGAGGGGTGTGGGGTATATCAGTGTGTTACAGTGAGGGGAGTGGGGTATATCAGTGTGTTACAGTGAGGGGTGTGGGGTGTATCAGTGTGTTACAGTGTGGGATGTGGGGTATATCAGGGTGTTACAGTGAGGGGTGTGGGGTATATAAGTGTGTTACAGTGAGGGGTGTGGGGTATATCAGTGTGTTATAGTGAGGGGTGTGGGGTATATCACTGTGTTACAGTGAGGGGTGTGGGGTATATCAGTGTGTTACAGTGAGGGGTGTGGGGTATATCAGGGTGTTACAGTGAGGGGTGTGGGGTATATCAGTGTGTTACAGTGAGGGGTGTGGGATATATCAGTGTGTTACAGTGAGGGGTGTGGGGTATATCAGTGTGTTACAGTGAGGGGTGTGGGATGTATCAGTGCGTTACAGTGAGGGATGTGGGGTATATCAGTGTGTCACAGTGAGGGGTGTGGGGTATATCAGTGTGTTACAGTGAGGGGTGTGGGGTATATCAGTGTGTTACAGTGAGGGGTGTGGGATGTATCAGTGCGTTACAGTGAGGGGTGTGGGGTATATCAGTGTGTTACAGTGAGGGGTGTGGGATGTATCAGTGCGTTACAGTGAGGGGTGTGGGGTATACCAGTGTGTTACAGTGAGGGGTGTGGGGTATATCAGTGTGTTACAGTGAGGGGTGTGGGGTATATCAGTCTGTCACAGTGAGGGGTGTGGGGTATATCAGTGTGTCAGAGTGAGGGGTGTGGGGTATATCAGTGTGTTACAGTGAGGGGTGTGGGGTATATCAGTGTGTTACAATAAGGGGTGTGGGGTATATCAGTGTGTTACAGTGAGGGGTGTGGGGTATATCAGTGTGTTACAGTGAGGGGTGTGGGGTATATCAGTGTGTGACAGTGAGGGGTGTGGGGTATATCAGGGTGTGACAGTGAGGGGTGTGGCATATATGAGGGTGTTACAGTGTGGGGTGTGGGGTATATCAGTGTGTTACAGTGAGGGGTGTGGGGTATATCAGGGTGTTACAGTGAGGGGTGTGGGGTATATCAGTGTGTCACAGTGAGGGGTGTAGGGTATATCAGGGTGTAACAGTGAGGAGTGTGGGGTTTATCAGTGTGTTACAGTGAGGGGTGTGGGGTATATCAGTGTGTTACAGTGAGGGGTGTAGGGTATATCAGTGTGTTACAGTGAGGGGTGTGGGGTATATCAGTGTGTCACAGTGAGGGGTGTAGGGTATATCAGTGTGTTACAGTGAGGGGTGTGGGGTATATCAGGGTGTTACAGTGAGGGGTGTGGGGTATATCAGTGTGTCACAGTGAGGGGTGTAGGGTATATCAGTGTGTTACAGTGAGGGGTGTGGGGTATATCAGGGTGTGACAGTGAGGGGTGTGGCATATATGAGGGTGTTACAGTAAGGGGTGTGGGGTATATCAGTGTGTGACAATAAGGGGTGTGGGGTATATCAGGGTGTTACAGTGAGGGGTGTGGGGTGTATAAGTGTGTTACAGTGAGGTGTTTGGGGTATATCAGTGTGTTACAGTGAGGGGTGTGGGGTATATCAGTGTGTTACAGTGAGGGGTGTGGGGTATACATCAGTGTGTTACATTGAGGGGTGTGGGGTATATCAGTGTGTTACAGTGAGGGGTGTGGGGTATATATCAGTGTGTTACAGTGAGGGGTGTGGGGTATATCAGTGTGTTACAGTGAGGGGTGTGGGGTATATCAGTGTGTTACAGTGAGGGGTGTGGGGTGTATAAGTGTGTTACAGTGAGGGGTTTGGGGTATATCAGTGTGTTACAGTGAGGGGTGTGGGGTATATATCAGTGTGTTACAGTGAGGGGTGTGGGGTATATCAGGGTGTTACAGTGAGGGGTGTGGGGTATATCAGTGTGTTACAGTGAGGGGTGTGGGGTATATCAGTGTGTTACAGTGAGGGGTGTGGGATATATCAGTGTGTCACAGTGAGGCGTGTGGGGTATATCAGTGTGTTACAGTGAGGGGTGTGGGATATATCAGTGTGTCACAGTGAGGCGTGTGGGGTATATCAGTGTGTTACAGTGAGGGGTGTGGGGTATATCAGTGTGTCACAGTGAGGGGTGTGGGATATATCAGTGTGTCACAGTGAGGGGTGTGGGGTATATCAGGGTGTTACAGTGAGGGGTGTGGGGTATATCAGTGTGTTACAGTGAGGGGGGTGGGGTATATCAGTGTGTTACAGTGAGGGGTGTGGGATATATCAGTGTGTCACAGTGAGGCGTGTGGGGTATATCAGTGTGTTACAGTGAGGGGTGTGGGGTATATCAGTGTGTCACAGTGAGGGGTGTGGGATATATCAGTGTGTCACAGTGAGGGGGGTGGGGTATATCAGTGTGTTACAGTGAGGGGTGTGGGGTATATCAGTGTGTTACAGTGAGGGGTGTGGGGTATATCAGTGTGTCACAGTGAGGGGTGTGGGGTATATCAGGGTGTAACAGTGAGGAGTGTGGGGTATATCAGTGTGTTACAGTGAGGGGTGTGGGGTATATCAGTGTGTCACAATAAGGGGTGTGGGGTATATCAGTGTGTTACAGTGAGGGGTGTGGGGTATATCAGTGTGTCACAGTGGGGGGTGTGGGGTATATCAGTGTGTTACAGTGAGGGGTGTGGGGTATATCAGTGTGTTACAGTGAGGGGTGTGGGGTATATCAGTGTGTTACAACAAGGGGTGTGGGGTATATCAGTTTGTCACAGTGAGGGGTGTGGGGTATATTTGTGTGTTGAAGTGGGGGGTGTCGGGTATATCAGTGTGTTACAGTGAGGGATGTGGGGTATATCAGTGTGTTACAGTAGGGGTGTGGGGTATATCAGTGTGTCACAGTGAGGGGTGTGGGGTATATCCGTGTGTTACAGTGAGGAATGTGGGGTATATCAGTGTGTTACAGTGAGGGGTGTGGGGTATATCAGTGTGTTACAGTGAGGGGTGTGGGTATATCAGTGTGTTACAGTGAGGTGTGTGGGATATATCAGTGTGTTACAGTGACGGGTGTGGGGTATATCAGTGTGTTACATTGAGGGGTGTGGGATATATCAGTGTGTCACAGTGAGGGGTGTGGGATATATCAGTGTGTTACAGTGAGGGGTGTGGGGTATATCAGTGTGTTACAGTGAGGGGAGTGGGGTATATCAGTGTGTTACAGTGAGGGGTGTGGGGTATATCAGTGTGTTACAGTGAGGGGTGTGGGGTATATCAGGGTCTTACAGTGAGTGGTGTGGGGTATATCAGTGTGTTACAGTGAGGGGAGTGGGGTATATCAGTGTGTTACAGTGAGGGGTGTGGGGTATATCAGTGTGTTACAGTGTGGGGTGTGGGGTATATCAGTGTGTTACAGTGAGGGGTGTGGGGTATATCAGTGTGTTACAGTGAGGGTTTTGAAGTATATCAGTGTGTTACAGTGAGGGGTGTGGGATATATCAGTGTGTTACAGTGAGGGGTGTGGGGTATATCAGTGTGTTACAGTGAGGGGTGTGGGATATATCAGTGTGTTACAGTGAGGGGTGTGGGATATATCAGTGTGTCACAGTGAGGGGTGTGGGGTATATCAGTGTGTCACAGTGAGGGGTGTGGGTATATCAGTGTGTCACAGTGAGGGGAGTGGGGTATATCAGTGTGTTACAGTGAGGTGTGTGGGGTATATCAGTGTGTTACAGTGAGGGGTGTGGGATATATCAGTGTGTTACAGTGAGGGGTGTGGGGTATATCAGTGTGTCACAGTGAGGGGTGTGGGGTATATCAGTGTGTCACAGTGAGGGGTGTGGGGTATATCAGTGTGTTACAGTGAGGGGTGTGGGGTATATCAGTGTGTTACAGTGAGGGGTGTGGGGTATATCAGTGTGTTACAGTGAGGGGTGTGGGGTATATCAGTGTGTTGCAGTGAGGGTTTTGAAGTATATCAGTGTGTTACAGTGAGGGGTGTGGGATATATCAGTGTGTTACAGTGAGGGGTGTGGTGTATATCAGTGTGTTACAGTGAGGTGTGTGGGGTATATCAGTGTGTCACAGTGAGGGGTGTGGGATATATCAGTGTGTTACAGTGAGGGGTGTGGGGTATATCAGTGTGTTACAGTGAAGGGTGTGGGATATATCAGTGTGTCACAGTGAGGGGTGTGGGGTATATCAGTGTGTTACAGTGAGGGGTGTGGGATATATCAGTGTGTTACAGTGAGGGGTGTGGGGTATATCAGTGTGTTACAGTGAGGGGTGTGGGGTATATCAGTGTGTTACAGTGAGGGGGGTGGGGTATATCAGTGTGTTACAGTGAGGGGTGTGGGGTATATCAGGGTGTTACAGTGAGGCGTGTGGGGTATATCAGTGTGTTACAGTGAGGGGTGTGGGGTATATAAGTGTGTTATAGTGAGGGGTGTGGGGTATATCAGGGTGTTACAGTGAGGGGTGTGGGGTATATCAGGGTGTTACAGTGAGGGGTGTGGGGTATATCAGTGTGTTACAGTGAGGGGTGTGGGGTATATCAGTGTGTTACAGTGAGGGGTGTGGGCTATATCAGTGTGTTACAGTGCGGGGTGTGGGGTGTATCAGTGTGTTACAGTGAGGGGTGTGGGGTATATCAGTGTGTTACAGTGAGGGGTGTGGGCTATATCAGTGTGTTACAGTGAGGGGTGTGGGGTGTATCAGTGTGTTACAGTGAGGGGTGTGGGGTATATCAGTGTGTTACAGTGAGGGGTGTGGGGTGTATCAGTGTGTTACAGTGAGGGGTGTGGGGTATATCAGTGTGTTACAGTGAGGGGTGTGGGGTATATCAGTGTGTTACAACAAGGGGTGTGGGGTATATCAGTTTGTCACAGTGAGGGGTGTGGGGTATATTTGTGTGTTGAAGTGGGGGGTGTCGGGTATATCAGTGTGTTACAGTGAGGGATGTGGGGTATATCAGTGTGTTACAGTAGGGGTGTGGGGTATATCAGTGTGTCACAGTGAGGGGTGTGGGGTATATCCGTGTGTTACAGTGAGGAATGTGGGGTATATCAGTGTGTTACAGTGAGGGGTGTGGGGTATATCAGTGTGTTACAGTGAGGGGTGTGGGTATATCAGTGTGTTACAGTGAGGTGTGTGGGATATATCAGTGTGTTACAGTGACGGGTGTGGGGTATATCAGTGTGTTACATTGAGGGGTGTGGGATATATCAGTGTGTCACAGTGAGGGGTGTGGGATATATCAGTGTGTTACAGTGAGGGGTGTGGGGTATATCAGTGTGTTACAGTGAGGGGAGTGGGGTATATCAGTGTGTTACAGTGAGGGGTGTGGGGTATATCAGTGTGTTACAGTGAGGGGTGTGGGGTATATCAGGGTCTTACAGTGAGTGGTGTGGGGTATATCAGTGTGTTACAGTGAGGGGAGTGGGGTATATCAGTGTGTTACAGTGAGGGGTGTGGGGTATATCAGTGTGTTACAGTGTGGGGTGTGGGGTATATCAGTGTGTTACAGTGAGGGGTGTGGGGTATATCAGTGTGTTACAGTGAGGGTTTTGAAGTATATCAGTGTGTTACAGTGAGGGGTGTGGGATATATCAGTGTGTTACAGTGAGGGGTGTGGGGTATATCAGTGTGTTACAGTGAGGGGTGTGGGATATATCAGTGTGTTACAGTGAGGGGTGTGGGATATATCAGTGTGTCACAGTGAGGGGTGTGGGGTATATCAGTGTGTCACAGTGAGGGGTGTGGGTATATCAGTGTGTCACAGTGAGGGGAGTGGGGTATATCAGTGTGTTACAGTGAGGTGTGTGGGGTATATCAGTGTGTTACAGTGAGGGGTGTGGGATATATCAGTGTGTTACAGTGAGGGGTGTGGGGTATATCAGTGTGTCACAGTGAGGGGTGTGGGGTATATCAGTGTGTCACAGTGAGGGGTGTGGGGTATATCAGTGTGTTACAGTGAGGGGTGTGGGGTATATCAGTGTGTTACAGTGAGGGGTGTGGGGTATATCAGTGTGTTACAGTGAGGGGTGTGGGGTATATCAGTGTGTTACAGTGAGGGTTTTGAAGTATATCAGTGTGTTACAGTGAGGGGTGTGGGATATATCAGTGTGTTACAGTGAGGGGTGTGGTGTATATCAGTGTGTTACAGTGAGGTGTGTGGGGTATATCAGTGTGTCACAGTGAGGGGTGTGGGATATATCAGTGTGTTACAGTGAGGGGTGTGGGGTATATCAGTGTGTTACAGTGAGGGGTGTGGGATATATCAGTGTGTCACAGTGAGGGGTGTGGGGTATATCAGTGTGTTACAGTGAGGGGTGTGGGATATATCAGTGTGTTACAGTGAGGGGTGTGGGGTATATCAGTGTGTTACAGTGAGGGGTGTGGGGTATATCAGTGTGTTACAGTGAGGGGGGTGGGGTATATCAGTGTGTTACAGTGAGGGGTGTGGGGTATATCAGGGTGTTACAGTGAGGCGTGTGGGGTATATCAGTGTGTTACAGTGAGGGGTGTGGGGTATATCAGTGTGTTACAGTGAGGGGTGTGGGGTATATAAGTGTGTTATAGTGAGGGGTGTGGGGTATATCAGGGTGTTACAGTGAGGGGTGTGGGGTATATCAGGGTGTTACAGTGAGGGGTGTGGGGTATATCAGTGTGTTACAGTGAGGGGTGTGGGGTATATCAGTGTGTTACAGTGAGGGGTGTGGTGTATATCAGTGTGTTACAGTGAGGGGTGTGGGCTATATCAGTGTGTTACAGTGCGGGGTGTGGGGTGTATCAGTGTGTTACAGTGAGGGGTGTGGGGTATATCAGTGTGTTACAGTGAGGGGTGTGGGCTATATCAGTGTGTTACAGTGAGGGGTGTGGGGTGTATCAGTGTGTTACAGTGAGGGGTGTGGGGTATATCAGTGTGTTACAGTGAGGGGTGTGGGATATATCAGTGTGTCACAGTGAGGGGTGTGGGGTATATCAGTGTGTTACAGTGAGGGGTGTGGGATATATCAGTGTGTCACAGTGAGGGGTGTGGGATATATCAGTGTGTTACAGTGAGGGGTGTGGGGTATATCAGTGTGTTACAGTGAGGGGTGTGGGATATATCAGTGTGTCACAGTGAGGGGTGTGGGGTATATCAGTGTGTTACAGTGAGGGGTGTGGGATATATCAGTGTGTTACAGTGAGGGGTGTGGGGTATATCAGTGTGTTACAGTGAGGGGTGTGGGGTATATCAGTGTGTTACAGTGAGGGGGGTGGGGTATATCAGTGTGTTACAGTGAGGGGTGTGGGGTATATCAGGGTGTTACAGTGAGGCGTGTGGGGTATATCAGTGTGTTACAGTGAGGGGTGTGGGGTATATCAGTGTGTTACAGTGAGGGGTGTGGGATATATAAGTGTGTTATAGTGAGGGGTGTGGGGTATATCAGGGTGTTACAGTGAGGGGTGTGGGGTATATCAGGGTGTTACAGTGAGGGGTGTGGGGTATATCAGTGTGTTACAGTGAGGGGTGTGGGGTATATCAGTGTGTTACAGTGAGGGGTGTGGGGTATATCAGTGTGTTACAGTGAGGGGTGTGGGCTATATCACTGTGTTACAGTGCGGGGTGTGGGGTGTATCAGTGTGTTACAGTGAGGGGTGTGGGGTATATCAGTGTGTTACAGTGAGGGGTGTGGGCTATATCAGTGTGTTACAGTGAGGGGTGTGGGGTGTATCAGTGTGTTACAGTGAGGGGTGTGGGGTATATCAGTGTGTTACAGTGAGGGGTGTGGGGTGTATCAGTGTGTTACAGTGAGGGCTGTGGGATATATCAGTGTGTTACAGTGAGGGGTGTGGGATATATCAGGGTGTGACTGTGAGGGGTGTGGGATATATCAGTGCGTTACAGTGAGGGGTGTGGGGTATATCAGGGTGTGACTGTGAGGGGTGTGGGATATATCAGTGTGTTACAGTGAGGGGTGTTGTGTATATCAGGGTGTGACAGTGAGGGGTGTGGGGTATATGAGGGTGTTACAGTGAGGGGTGTGGGGTATATCAGTGTGTTACAGTGAGGGGTGTGGTGTATATCAGTATGTCACAGTGAGGGGTGTGGGGTATATCAGTGTGTTACAGTGAGGGGTTTGGGATATATCAGTGTGTTACAGTGAGGGGTGTGGGGTACATCAGTGTGTTATAGTGAGGGGTGTGGGGTATATCAGTGTCTCACAGTGAGGGGTGTGGGGTATATCAGTGTGTTACAGTGAGGGGTGTGGGGTATATCAGTGTGTTACAGTGAGGGGTGTGGTGTATATCAGGGTGTTACAGTGAGGGGTATGGGATATATATCAGTGTGTTACAGTGAGGGGTGTGGGGTATATCAGTGTGTTACTGTGAGGGGTGTGGGGTATATCAGTCTGTCACAGTGAGGGGTGTGGGGTATATCAGGGTGTGACAGTGAGGGGTGTGGGGTATATCAGGGTGTTACAGTAAGAGGTGTGGTGTATATCAGTGTGTCACAGTGAGGCGTGTGGGGTATATGAGGGTGTTACAGTAAGGGGTGTGGTGTATATCAGTGTGTTACAGTGAGGGGTGTGGGGTATATCAGTGTGTTACAGTGAGGGGTGTGGGATATATCAGTGTCACAATGAGGGGTGTGGTGTATATCAGTGTGTTACAGTGAGGGGTGTGGGATATATCAGTGTGTTACAGTGAGGGGTGTGGTGTATATCAGTCTGTCACAGTGAGGGGTGTGGGGTATATCAGTGTGTTACAGTGAGGTGTGTGGGGTATATCAGGGTGTTACAGTGAGGGGTGTGGGGTATATCAGGGTGTTACAGTGAGGGGTGTGGGGTATATCAGTGTGTTACAGTGAGGGATGTGGGGTATATCAGTGTGTCACAGTGAGGGGTGTGGGGTATATCAGTGTGTTACAGTGAGGGGTGTGGGATATATCAGTGTGTCACAGTGAGGGGTGTGGGATATATCAGTGTGTCACAGTGAGGGGTGTGGGGTATATCAGTGTGTCACAGTGAGGGGTGTGGGGTATATCAGTGTGTTACAGTGAGGGGTGTGGGGTATATCAGTGTGTTACAGTGAGGGGTGTGGGATATATCAGTGTGTTACAGTGAGGGGTGTGGGGTATATCAGGGTGTTACAGTGAGGGGTGTGGGCTATATCAGTGTGTTACAGTGAGGGGTGTGGGGTGTGGGGTGTATCAGTGTGTTACAGTGAGGGGTGTGGGGTATATCAGTGTGTTACAGTTAGGGATGTGGGGTATATCAGTGTGTTACAGTGAGGGGTGTGGGGTTTATCAGTGTGTCACAGTGAGGGGTGTGGGGTAAATCAGTGTGTCACAGTGAGGGGTGTGGGGTTTATCAGTGTGTTACAGTGAGGGGTGTGGGGTTTATCAGTGTGTTACAGTGAGGGGTGTGGGATATATCAGTGTGTTACAGTGAGGGGTGTGGGGTATATCAGGGTGTTACAGTGAGGGGTGTGGGGTATATCAGGGTGTTACAGTGAGGGATTTGAAGTATATCAGTGTGTTACAGTGAGGGGTGTGGGATATATCAGTGTGTTACAGTGAGGGGTGTGGGGTATATCAGGGTGTTACAGTGAGGGATGTAGGGTATATCAGTGTGTCACAGTGAGGGGTGTGGGGTATATCAGTGTGTTACAGTGAGGGGTGTGGGATATATCAGTGTATTACAGTGAGGGGTGTGGCGTATATCTGTGTGTTACACTGAGGGGTGTGGGGTATATCAGTGTGTTACAATGAGGTGTGTGGGGTATATCAGTGTGTTACAGTGAGGGGTGTGGGGTATATCATTGTGTTACAGTGAGGGGTGTGGGGTATATCAGTGTGTTACAGTGAGGGGTGCGGGGTATATCAGTGTGTTACAGTGAGGGGTGTGGGGTATATCAGTGTGTTACAGTGAGGGGTGTGGGGTATATCAGGGTGTTACAGTGAGGGGTGTGGGCTATATCAGTGTGTTACAGTGAGGGGTGTGGTGTATATCAGTGTGTCACAGTGAGGGGTGTGGGGTATATCAGTGTGTTACAGTGAGGGGTGTGGGGTATATCAGTGGGTTACAGTGAGGGTTTTGAAGTATATCAGTGTGTTACAGTGAGGGGTGTGGGGTATATCAGTGTGTTACAGTGAGGGGTGTGGGATATATCAGTGTGTTACAGTGAGGGGTTTGGTGTATATCAGTGTGTTACAGTGAGGGGTGTGGGATATATCAGTGTGTTACAGTGAGGGGTGTGGTGTATATCAGTCTGTCACAGTGAGGGGTGTGGGGTATATCAGTGTGTTACAATAAGGGGTGTGGGGTATATCAGTGTGTTACAGTGAGGGGTGTGGTGTATATCAGTGTGTTACAGTGAGGGGTGTGGGATATATCAGTGTGTTACAGTGAGGGGTGTGGTGTATATCAGTGTGTTACAGTGAGGGGTGTGGGATATATCAGTGTGTTACAGTGAGGGGTGAGGTGTATATCAGTCTGTCACAGTGAGGGGTGTGGGGTATATCAGTGTGTTACAGTGAGGGGTGTGGGGTATATCAGTGTGTTACAGTGAGGGGTGTGGTGTATATCAGTGTGTTACAGTGAGGGGTGTGGGGTATATCAGTATGTTACAGTGAGGGGTGTGGGGTATATCAGTGTGTTACAGTGAGGGGTGTGGGGTATATCAGTGTGTTACATTGAGGGGTGTGGGATTATATCGGGGTGTTACAGTGAGGGGTGTGGGGTATATCAGTGTGTTACAGTGAGGGGTGTGGGGTATATCAGTGAGGGGTGTGGGTTATATCAGTGTGTTACAGTGAGGGGTGTGGGATATATCAGTGTGTTACAGTGAGGGGTGTGGGATATATCAGTGTGTTACAGTGAGGGGTGTGGGGTATATCAGTGTGTCACAGTGAGGGGTGTGGGGTATATCAGTGTGTTACAGTGTGGGGTGTGGGGTATATCAGTGTGTTACAGTGAGGGGTGTGGGGTATATGAGGGTGTTACAGTAAGGGGTGTGGTGTATATCAGTGTGTCACAATGAGGGGTGTTGTGTATATCAGTGTGTTACAGTGAGGGGTGTGGGGTATATCAGTGTGTTACCGTGAGGGGTGTGGGGTATATCAGTGTGTTACAGTGAGGGGTGTGGTGTATATCAGTGTGTTACAGTGAGGGGTGTGGGGTATATCAGTGTGTTACAGTGAGGGGTGTGGGATATATCAGTGTGTTACAGTGAGGGGTGTGGGGTATATCAGTGTGTTACAGTGAGGGGTGTGGGATATATCAGTGTGTTACAGTGAGGGGTGTGGGGTTTATCAGTGTGTTACAGTGAGGGGTGTGGGGTATATCAGTGTGTTACAGTGAGGGGTGTGGGCTATATCAGTGTGTTACAGTGAGGGGTGTGGGGTGTATCAGTGTGTTACAGTGAGGGGTGTGGGGTATATCAGTGTGTTACAGTGAGGGGTGTGGGGTGTATCAGTGTGTTACAGTGAGGGGTGTGGTGTATATCAGTGTGTTACAGTGAGGGGTGTGGGATATATCAGTGTGTTACAGTGAGGGGTGTGGGATATATCAGGGTGTGACTGTGAGGGGTGTGGGATATATCAGTGCGTTACAGTGAGGGGTGTGGGGTATATCAGGGTGTGACTGTGAGGGGTGTGGGATATATCAGTGCGTTACAGTGAGGGGTGTGGTTTATAGCAGTGTGTTACAGTGAGGGGTGTGGGATATATCAGTGTGTTACAGTGAGGGGTGTGGGATATATCAGTGTGTTACAGTGAGGGGTGTGGGGTATATCAGTGTGTCACAGTGAGGGGTGTGGGGTATATCAGTGTGTTATAGTGAGGGGTGTGGGGTATATCAGTGTGTTACAGTGAGGGGTGTGGGATATATCAGTGTGTTACAGTGAGGGGTGTTGTGTATATCAGTGTGTTACAGTGAGGGGTGTGGGGTATATGAGGGTGTTACAGTAAGGGGTGTGGTGTATATCAGTGTGTCACAGTGAGGGGTGTGGGAGATATCAGTGTGTTACAGTGAGGGGTGTGGGGTATATCAGTGTGTTACAGTGAGGGGTGTGGTGTATATCAGTGTGTTACAGTGAGGGGTGTGGGATATATCAGTGTGTTACAGTGAGGGGTGTGGTGTATATCAGTCTGTCACAGTGAGGGGTGTGGGGTATATCAGTGTGTTACAGTGAGGTGTGTGGGGTATAACAGGGTGTTACAGTGAGGGGTGTGGGGTATATCAGTGTGTTACAGTGAGGGGTGTGGGGTATATCAGTGTGTTACAGTGAGGGATGTGGTGTATATCAGTGTGTCACAGTGAGGGGTGTGGGGTATATCAGTGTGTTACAGTGAGGGGTGTGGGATATATCAGTGTGTCACAGTGAGGGGTGTGGGATATATCAGTGTGTCACAGTGAGGGGTGTGGGGTATATCAGTGTGTCACAGTGAGGGGTGTGGGGTATATCAGTGTGTTACAGTGAGGGGTGTGGGCAATATATGTGTGTTACAGTGAGGGGTGTGGCGTGTGGGGTGTATCAGTGTGTTACAGTGAGGGGTGTGGGGTATATCAGTGTGTCACAGTGAGGGGTGTGGGGTTTATCAGTGTGTTACAGTGAGGGGTGTGGGGTATATCAGTGTGTTACAGTGAGGGGTGTGGGGTATATCAGGGTGTTACAGTGAGGGGTGTGGGGTATATCAATGTGTTACAGTGAGGGATTTGAAGTATATCAGTGTGTTACAGTGAGGGGTGTGGGATATATCAGTGTGTTACAGTGAGGGGTGTGGGGTATATCAGGGTGTTACAGTGAGGGATGTAGGGTATATCAGTGTGTCACAGTGAGGGGTGTGGGGTATATCAGTGTGTTACAGTGAGGGGTGTGGGGTATATCAGTGTGTCACAGTGAGGGGTGTGGGGTATATCAGTGTGTTACAGTGAGGGGTGTGGGGTATATCAGGGTGTTACAGTGAGGGGTGTGGGGTATATCAGTGTGTTACAGTGAGGGGTGTGGGGTATATCAGTGTGTTACAGTGAGGGGTGTGGGGTATATCAGGGTGTTACAGTGAGGGGTGTGGGGTATATCAGTGTGTTACAGTGACGGGTGTGGGGTATATCAGTGTGTTACAGTGAGGGGTGTGGGGTATATCAGTGTGTTACAGTCAGGGGTGTGGGGTGTATCAGTGTGTTACAGTGAGGGGTGTGGGGTATATCAGTGTGTTACAGTGAGGGGTGTGGGGTATATCAGTGGGTTACATTGAGGGTTTTGAAGTATATCAGTGTGTTACAGTGAGGGGTGTGGGATATATCAGTGTGTTACAGTGAGGGGTGTGGTGTATATCAGTGTGTTACAGTGAGGGGTGTGGGATATATCAGTGTGTTACAGTGAGGGGTGTGGTGTATATCAGTCTGTCACAGTGAGGGGTGTGGGGTATATCAGTGTGTTACAATAAGGGGTGTGGGGTATATCAGCGTGTTACAGTGAGGGGTGTGGTGTATATCAGTGTGTTACAGTGAGGGGTGTGGGATATATCAGTGTGTTACAGTGAGGGGTGTGGTGTATATCAGTGTGTTACAGTGAGGGGTGTGGGATATATCAGTGTGTCACAGTGAGGGGTGTGGGGTATATCAGTGTGTTACAGTGAGGGGTGTGGGGTATATCAGTGTGTTACAGTGAGGGGTGTGGGGTATATCAGTGGGTTACAGTGAGGGTTTTGAAGTATATCAGTGTGTTACAGTGAGGGGTGTGGGATATATCAGTGTGTTACAGTGAGGGGTGTGGTGTATATCAGTGTGTTACAGTGAGGGGTGTGGGATATATCAGTGTGTTACAGTGAGGGGTGTGGTGTATATCAGTCTGTCACAGTGAGGGGTGTGGGGTATATCAGTGTGGTACAATAAGGGGTGTGGGGTATATCAGTGTGTTACAGTAAGGGGTGTGGTGTATATCAGTGTGTTACAGTGAGGGGTGTGGGATATATCAGTGTGTTACAGTGAGGGGTGTGGTGTATATCAGTGTGTTACAGTGAGGGGTGAGGTGTATATCAGTCTGTCACAGTGAGGGGTGTGGGGTATATCAGGGTGTTACAGTGAGGGGTGCGGGGTATATCAGGGTGTTACAGTGAGGGGTGTGGGGTATATCAGTGTGTTACAGTGAGGGGTGTGGGATATATCAGTGTGTTACAGTGAGGGGTGTGGTGTATATCAGTGTGTTACAGTGAGGGGTGAGGTGTATATCAGTCTGTCACAGTGAGGGGTGTGGGGTATATCAGTGTGTTACTGTGAGGGGTGTGGGGTATATCAGTCTGTCACAGTGAGGGGTGTGGGGTATATCAGGGTGTGACAGTGAGGGGTGTGGGGTATATGAGGGTGTTACAGTAAGAGGTGTGGTGTATATCAGTGTGTCACATTGAGGCGTGTGGGGTATATGAGGGTGTTACAGTAAGGGGTGTGGTGTATATCAGTGTGTTACAGTGAGGGGTGTGGGGTATATCAGTGTGTTACAGTGAGGGGTGTGGGATATATCAGTGTCACAATGAGGGGTGTGGTGTATATCAGTGTGTTACAGTGAGGGGTGTGGGATATATCAGTGTGTTACAGTGAGGGGTGTGGTGTATATCAGTCTGTCACAGTGAGGGGTGTGGGGTATATCAGTGTGTTACAGTGAGGTGTGTGGGGTATATCAGGGTGTTACAGTGAGGGGTGTGGGGTATATCAGGGTGTTACAGTGAGGGGTGTGGGGTATATCAGTGTGTTACAGTGAGGGATGTGGGGTATATCAGTGTGTCACAGTGAGGGGTGTGGGGTATATCAGTGTGTTACAGTGAGGGGTGTGGGATATATCAGTGTGTCACAGTGAGGGGTGTGGGATATATCAGTGTGTCACAGTGAGGGGTGTGGGGTATATCAGTGTGTCACAGTGAGGGGTGTGGGGTATATCAGTGTGTTACAGTGAGGGGTGTGGGGTATATCAGTGTGTTACAGTGAGGGGTGTGGGGTATATCAGTGTGTTACAGTGAGGGGTGTGGGATATATCAGTGTGTTACAGTGAGGGGTGTGGGGTATATCAGGGTGTTACAGTGAGGGGTGTGGGCTATATCAGTGTGTTACAGTGAGGGGTGTGGGGTGTGGGGTGTATCAGTGTGTTACAGTGAGGGGTGTGGGGTATATCAGTGTGTTACAGTTAGGGGTGTGGGGTATATCAGTGTGTTACAGTGAGGGGTGTGGGGTTTATCAGTGTGTCACAGTGAGGGGTGTGGGGTAAATCAGTGTGTCACAGTGAGGGGTGTGGGGTTTATCAGTGTGTTACAGTGAGGGGTGTGGGGTTTATCAGGGTGTTACAGTGAGGGATTTGAAGTATATCAGTGTGTTACAGTGAGGGGTGTGGGATATATCAGTGTGTTACAGTGAGGGGTGTGGGGTATATCAGGGTGTTACAGTGAGGGATGTAGGGTATATCAGTGTGTCACAGTGAGGGGTGTGGGGTATATCAGTGTGTTACAGTGAGGGGTGTGGGGTATATCAGGGTGTTACAGTGAGGGGTGTGGGGTATATCAGGGTGTTACAGTGAGGGGTGTGGGGTATATCAGGGTGTTACAGTGAGGGATTTGAAGTATATCAGTGTGTTACAGTGAGGGGTGTGGGATATATCAGTGTGTTACAGTGAGGGGTGTGGGGTATATCAGGGTGTTACAGTGAGGGATGTAGGGTATATCAGTGTGTCACAGTGAGGGGTGTGGGGTATATCAGTGTGTTACAGTGAGGGGTGTGGGATATATCAGTGTATTACAGTGAGGGGTGTGGCGTATATCTGTGTGTTACACTGAGGGGTGTGGGGTATATCAGTGTGTTACAATGAGGTGTGTGGGGTATATCAGTGTGTTACAGTGAGGGGTGTGGGGTATATCATTGTGTTACAGTGAGGGGTGTGGGGTATATCAGTGTGTTACAGTGAGGGGTGCGGGGTATATCAGTGTGTTACAGTGAGGGGTGTGGGGTATATCAGTGTGTTACAGTGAGGGGTGTGGGGTATATCAGGGTGTTACAGTGAGGGGTGTGGGCTATATCAGTGTGTTACAGTGAGGGGTGTGGTGTATATCAGTGTGTCACAGTGAGGGGTGTGGGGTATATCAGTGTGTTACAGTGAGGGGTGTGGGGTATATCAGTGGGTTACAGTGAGGGTTTTGAAGTATATCAGTGTGTTACAGTGAGGGGTGTGGGGTATATCAGTGTGTTACAGTGAGGGGTGTGGGATATATCAGTGTGTTACAGTGAGGGGTTTGGTGTATATCAGTGTGTTACAGTGAGGGGTGTGGGATATATCAGTGTGTTACAGTGAGGGGTGTGGTGTATATCAGTCTGTCACAGTGAGGGGTGTGGGGTATATCAGTGTGTTACAATAAGGGGTGTGGGGTATATCAGTGTGTTACAGTGAGGGGTGTGGTGTATATCAGTGTGTTACAGTGAGGGGTGTGGGATATATCAGTGTGTTACAGTGAGGGGTGTGGTGTATATCAGTGTGTTACAGTGAGGGGTGTGGGATATATCAGTGTGTTACAGTGAGGGGTGAGGTGTATATCAGTCTGTCACAGTGAGGGGTGTGGGGTATATCAGTGTGTTACAGTGAGGGGTGTGGGGTATATCAGTGTGTTACAGTGAGGGGTGTGGTGTATATCAGTGTGTTACAGTGAGGGGTGTGGGGTATATCAGTATGTTACAGTGAGGGGTGTGGGGTATATCAGTGTGTTACAGTGAGGGGTGTGGGGTATATCAGTGTGTTACATTGAGGGGTGTGGGATTATATCGGGGTGTTACAGTGAGGGGTGTGGGGTATATCAGTGTGTTACAGTGAGGGGTGTGGGGTATATCAGTGAGGGGTGTGGGTTATATCAGTGTGTTACAGTGAGGGGTGTGGGATATATCAGTGTGTTACAGTGAGGGGTGTGGGATATATCAGTGTGTTACAGTGAGGGGTGTGGGGTATATCAGTGTGTCACAGTGAGGGGTGTGGGGTATATCAGTGTGTTACAGTGTGGGGTGTGGGGTATATCACTGTGTTACAGTGAGGGGTGTGGGGTATATGAGGGTGTTACAGTAAGGGGTGTGGTGTATATCAGTGTGTCACAATGAGGGGTGTTGTGTATATCAGTGTGTTACAGTGAGGGGTGTGGGGTATATCAGTGTGTTACCGTGAGGGGTGTGGGGTATATCAGTGTGTTACAGTGAGGGGTGTGGTGTATATCAGTGTGTTACAGTGAGGGGTGTGGGGTATATCAGTGTGTTACAGTGAGGGGTGTGGGATATATCAGTGTGTTACAGTGAGGGGTGTGGGGTATATCAGTGTGTTACAGTGAGGGGTGTGGGATATATCAGTGTGTTACAGTGAGGGGTGTGGGGTTTATCAGTGTGTTACAGTGAGGGGTGTGGGGTATATCAGTGTGTTACAGTGAGGGGTGTGGGCTATATCAGTGTGTTACAGTGAGGGGTGTGGGGTGTATCAGTGTGTTACAGTGAGGGGTGTGGGGTATATCAGTGTGTTACAGTGAGGGGTGTGGGGTGTATCAGTGTGTTACAGTGAGGGGTGTGGGGTATATCAGTGTGTTACAGTGAGGGGTGTGGTGTATATCAGTGTGTTACAGTGAGGGGTGTGGGATATATCAGTGTGTTACAGTGAGGGGTGTGGGATATATCAGGGTGTGACTGTGAGGGGTGTGGGATATATCAGTGCGTTACAGTGAGGGGTGTGGGGTATATCAGGGTGTGACTGTGAGGGGTGTGGGATATATCAGTGCGTTACAGTGAGGGGTGTGGTTTATAGCAGTGTGTTACAGTGAGGGGTGTGGGATATATCAGTGTGTTACAGTGAGGGGTGTGGGATATATCAGTGTGTTACAGTGAGGGGTGTGGGGTATATCAGTGTGTCACAGTGAGGGGTGTGGGGTATATCAGTGTGTTATAGTGAGGGGTGTGGGGTATATCAGTGTGTTACAGTGAGGGGTGTGGGATATATCAGTGTGTTACAGTGAGGGGTGTTGTGTATATCAGTGTGTTACAGTGAGGGGTGTGGGGTATATGAGGGTGTTACAGTAAGGGGTGTGGTGTATATCAGTGTGTCACAGTGAGGGGTGTGGGAGATATCAGTGTGTTACAGTGAGGGGTGTGGGGTATATCAGTGTGTTACAGTGAGGGGTGTGGTGTATATCAGTGTGTTACAGTGAGGGGTGTGGGATATATCAGTGTGTTACAGTGAGGGGTGTGGTGTATATCAGTCTGTCACAGTGAGGGGTGTGGGGTATATCAGTGTGTTACAGTGAGGGGTGTGGGGTATAACAGGGTGTTACAGTGAGGGGTGTGGGGTATATCAGTGTGTTACAGTGAGGGGTGTGGGGTATATCAGTGTGTTACAGTGAGGGATGTGGTGTATATCAGTGTGTCACAGTGAGGGGTGTGGGGTATATCAGTGTGTTACAGTGAGGGGTGTGGGATATATCAGTGTGTCACAGTGAGGGGTGTGGGATATATCAGTGTGTCACAGTGAGGGGTGTGGGGTATATCAGTGTGTCACAGTGAGGGGTGTGGGGTATATCAGTGTGTTACAGTGAGGGGTGTGGGGTATATCAGTGTGTTACAGTGAGGGGTGTGGGGTTTATCAGTGTGTTACAGTGAGGGGTGTGGGGTATATCAGGGTGTTACAGTGAGGGGTGTGGGCAATATATGTGTGTTACAGTGAGGGGTGTGGCGTGTGGGGTGTATCAGTGTGTTACAGTGAGGGGTGTGGGGTATATCAGTGTGTCACAGTGAGGGGTGTGGGGTTTATCAGTGTGTTACAGTGAGGGGTGTGGGGTATATCAGTGTGTTACAGTGAGGGGTGTGGGGTATATCAGGGTGTTACAGTGAGGGGTGTGGGGTATATCAGTGTGTTACAGTGAGGGATTTGAAGTATATCAGTGTGTTACAGTGAGGGGTGTGGGATATATCAGTGTGTTACAGTGAGGGGTGTGGGGTATATCAGGGTGTTACAGTGAGGGATGTAGGGTATATCAGTGTGTCACAGTGAGGGGTGTGGGGTATATCAGTGTGTTACAGTGAGGGGTGTGGGGTATATCAGTGTGTCACAGTGAGGGGTGTGGGGTATATCAGTGTGTTACAGTGAGGGGTGTGGGGTATATCAGGGTGTTACAGTGACGGGTGTGGGGTATATCAGTGTGTTACAGTGAGGGGTGTGGGGTATATCAGTGTGTTACAGTGAGGGGTGTGGGGTATATCAGGGTGTTACAGTGAGGGGTGTGGGGTATATCAGTGTGTTACAGTGACGGGTGTGGGGTATATCAGTGTGTTACAGTGAGGGGTGTGGGGTATATCAGTGTGTTACAGTCAGGGGTGTGGGGTGTATCAGTGTGTTACAGTGAGGGGTGTGGGGTATATCAGTGTGTTACAGTGAGGGGTGTGGGGTATATCAGTGGGTTACATTGAGGGTTTTGAAGTATATCAGTGTGTTACAGTGAGGGGTGTGGGATATATCAGTGTGTTACAGTGAGGGGTGTGGTGTATATCAGTGTGTTACAGTGAGGGGTGTGGGATATATCAGTGTGTTACAGTGAGGGGTGTGGTGTATATCAGTCTGTCACAGTGAGGGGTGTGGGGTATATCAGTGTGTTACAATAAGGGGTGTGGGGTATATCAGCGTGTTACAGTGAGGGGTGTGGTGTATATCAGTGTGTTACAGTGAGGGGTGTGGGATATATCAGTGTGTTACAGTGAGGGGTGTGGTGTATATCAGTGTGTTACAGTGAGGGGTGTGGGATATATCAGTGTGTCACAGTGAGGGGTGTGGGGTATATCAGTGTGTTACAGTGAGGGGTGTGGGGTATATCAGTGTGTTACAGTGAGGGGTGTGGGGTATATCAGTGGGTTACAGTGAGGGTTTTGAAGTATATCAGTGTGTTACAGTGAGGGGTGTGGGATATATCAGTGTGTTACAGTGAGGGGTGTGGTGTATATCAGTGTGTTACAGTGAGGGGTGTGGGATATATCAGTGTGTTACAGTGAGGGGTGTGGTGTATATCAGTCTGTCACAGTGAGGGGTGTGGGGTATATCAGTGTGGTACAATAAGGGGTGTGGGGTATATCAGTGTGTTACAGTAAGGGGTGTGGTGTATATCAGTGTGTTACAGTGAGGGGTGTGGGATATATCAGTGTGTTACAGTGAGGGGTGTGGTGGATATCAGTGTGTTACAGTGAGGGGTGAGGTGTATATCAGTCTGTCACAGTGAGGGGTGTGGGGTATATCAGTGTGTTACAGTGAGGGGTGTGGGGTATATCAGTGTCTTACAGTGAGGGGTGTGGTGTATATCAGGGTGTTACAGTGAGGGGTGTGGGGTATATCAGTGTGTTACAGTGAGGGGTGTGGGGTATATCAGTGTGTTACAGTGAGGGGTGTGGGGTGTATCAGTGTGTTACAGTGAGGGGTGTGGGGTATATCAGTGTGTTACAGTGAGGGGTGTGGTGTATATCAGTGTGTTACAGTGAGGGCTGTGGGATATATCAGTGTGTTACAGTGAGGGGTGTGGGATATATCAGGGTGTGACTGTGAGGGGTGTGGGATATATCAGTGCGTTACAGTGAGGGGTGTGGGGTATATCAGGGTGTGACTGTGAGGGGTGTGGGATATATCAGTGTGTTACAGTGAGGGGTGTTGTGTATATCAGGGTGTGACAGTGAGGGGTGTGGGGTATATGAGGGTGTTACAGTGAGGGGTGTGGGGTATATCAGTGTGTTACAGTGAGGGGTGTGGTGTATATCAGTATGTCACAGTGAGGGGTGTGGGGTATATCAGTGTGTTACAGTGAGGGGTGTGGGGTATATCAGTGTGTTACAGTGAGGGGTGTGGGGTATATCAGTGTGTTACAGTGAGGGGTGTGGGATATATCAGTGTGTTACAGTGAGGGGTGTGGGGATATATCAGTGTGTTACAGTGAGGGGTGTGGGGTACATCAGTGTGTTATAGTGAGGGGTGTGGGGTATATCAGTGTCTCACAGTGAGGGGTGTGGGATATATCAGTGTGTTACAGTGAGGGGTGTGGGATATATCAGTGTGTTACAGTGAGGGGTGTGGGATATATCAGTGTGTTACAGTGAGGGGTTTGGGATATATCAGTGTGTTACAGTGAGGGGTGTGGGGTACATCAGTGTGTTATAGTGAGGGGTGTGGGGTATATCAGTGTCTCACAGTGAGGGGTGTGGGGTATATCAGTGTGTTACAGTGAGGGGTGTGGGGTATATCAGTGTGTTACAGTGAGGGGTGTGGGGTATATCAGTGTGTTACAGTGAGGGGTGTGGGGTATATCAGTGTGTTACAGTGAGGGGTGTGGGGTGTATCAGTGTGTTACAGTTAGGGGTGTGGGGTATATCAGTGTGTTACAGTGAGGGGTGTGGGGTATATCAGTGTGTTACTGTGAGGGGTGTGGGGTATATCAGTCTGTCACAGTGAGGGGTGTGGGGATATATCAGGGTGTGACAGTGAGGGGTGTGGGATATATCAGTGTGTCACAGTGAGGGGTGTGGGATATATCAGTGTGTTACAGTGAGGGGTGTGGGGTATATCAGTGTGTTACAGTGAGGGGTGTGGGGTATATCAGTGTGTTACAGTGAGGGGTGTGGGGTATATCAGGGTGTTACAGTGAGGGGTGTGGGCTATATCAGTGTGTTACAGTGAGGGGTGTGGGGTGTGGGGTGTATCAGTGTGTTACAGTGAGGGGTGTGGGGTATATCAGTGTGTTACAGTGAGGGGTGTGGGGTGTATCAGTGTGTTACAGTTAGGGGTGTGGGGTATATCAGTGTGTTACAGTGAGGGGTGTGGGGTAAATCAGTGTGTCACAGTGAGGGGTGTGGGGTTTATCAGTGTGTTACAGTGAGGGGTGTGGGGTATATCAGTGTGTTACAGTGAGGGGTGTGGGGTATATCAGGGTGTTACAGTGAGGGATTTGAAGTATATCAGTGTGTTACAGTGAGGGGTGTGGGATATATCAGTGTGTTACAGTGAGGGGTGTGGGGTATATCAGGGTGTTACAGTGAGGGATGTAGGGTATATCAGTGTGTCACAGTGAGGGGTGTGGGGTATATCAGTGTGTTACAGTGAGGGGTGTGGGATATATCAGTGTATTACAGTGAGGGGTGTGGCGTATATCTGTGTGTTACACTGAGGGGTGTGGGGTATATCAGTGTGTTACAGTGAGGGGTGTGGGGTATATCAGTGTGTTACAGTGAGGGGTGTGGGGTATATCAGTGTGTTACAGTGAGGGGTGTGGGGTATATCAGTGTGTCACAGTGAGGGGTGTGGGGTATATCAGTGTGTTACAATGAGGTGTGTGGGGTATATCAGTGTGTTACAGTGAGGGGTGTGGGGTATATCATTGTGTTACAGTGAGGGGTGTGGGGTATATCAGTGTGTTACAGTGAGGGGTGCGGGGTATATCAGTGTGTTACAGTGAGGGGTGTGGGGTATATCAGTGTGTTACAGTGAGGGGTGTGGGGTATATCAGGGTGTTACAGTGAGGGGTGTGGGCTATATCAGTGTGTTACAGTGAGGGGTGTGGTGTATATCAGTGTGTCACAGTGAGGGGTGTGGGGTATATCAGTGTGTTACAGTGAGGGGTGTGGGGTATATCAGTGGGTTACAGTGAGGGTTTTGAAGTATATCAGTGTGTTACAGTGAGGGGTGTGGGGTATATCAGTGTGTTACAGTGAGGGGTGTGGGATATATCAGTGTGTTACAGTGAGGGGTTTGGTGTATATCAGTGTGTTACAGTGAGGGGTGTGGGATATATCAGTGTGTTACAGTGAGGGGTGTGGTGTATATCAGTCAGTCACAGTGAGGGGTGTGGGGTATATCAGTGTGTTACAATAAGGGGTGTGGGGTATATCAGTGTGTTACAGTGAGGGGTGTGGTGTATATCAGTGTGTTACAGTGAGGGGTGTGGGATATATCAGTGTGTTACAGTGAGGGGTGTGGTGTATATCAGTGTGTTACAGTGAGGGGTGTGGGATATATCAGTGTGTTACAGTGAGGGGTGAGGTGTATATCAGTCTGTCACAGTGAGGTGTGTGGGGTATATCAGTGTGTTACAGTGAGGGGTGTGGGGTATATCAGTGTGTTACAGTGAGGGGTGTGGTGTATATCAGTGTGTTACAGTGAGGGGTGTGGGGTATATCAGTATGTTACAGTGAGGGGTGTGGGGTATATCAGTGTGTTACAGTGAGGGGTGTGGGGTATATCAGTGTGTTACATTGAGGGGTGTGGGATTATATCGGGGTGTTACAGTGAGGGGTGTGGGGTATATCAGTGTGTTACAGTGAGGGGTGTGGGGTATATCAGTGAGGGGTGTGGGTTATATCAGTGTGTTACAGTGAGGGGTGTGGGATATATCAGTGTGTTACAGTGAGGGGTGTGGGATATATCAGTGTGTTACAGTGAGGGGTGTGGGGTATATCAGTGTGTCACAGTCAGGGGTGTGGGGTATATCAGTGTGTTACAGTGTGGGGTGTGGGGTATATCAGTGTGTTACAGTGAGGGGTGTGGGGTATATGAGGGTGTTACAGTAAGGGGTGTGGTGTATATCAGTGTGTCACAATGAGGGGTGTTGTGTATATCAGTGTGTTACAGTGAGGGGTGTGGGGTATATCAGTGTGTTACCGTGAGGGGTGTGGGGTATATCAGTGTGTTACAGTGAGGGGTGTGGTGTATATCAGTGTGTTACAGTGAGGGGTGTGGGGTATATCAGTGTGTTACAGTGAGGGGTGTGGGATATATCAGTGTGTTACAGTGAGGGGTGTGGGGTATATCAGTGTGTTACAGTGAGGGGTGTGGGATATATCAGTGTGTTACAGTGAGGGGTGTGGGGTTTATCAGTGTGTTACACTGAGGGGTGTGGGGTATATCAGTGTGTTACAGTGAGGGGTGTGGGGTATATCAGGGTGTTACAGTGAGGGGTGTGGGGTATATCAGTGTGTTACAGTGAGGGGTGTGGGCTATATCAGTGTGTTACAGTGAGGGGTGTGGGCTGTATCAGTGTGTTACAGTGAGGGGTGTGGGGTATATCAGTGTGTTACAGTGAGGGGTGTGGGGTGTATCAGTGTGTTACAGTGAGGGGTGTGGGGTATATCAGTGTGTTACAGTGAGGGGTGTGGTGTATATCAGTGTGTTACAGTGAGGGGTGTGGGATATATCAGTGTGTTACAGTGAGGGGTGTGGGATATATCAGGGTGTGACTGTGAGGGGTGTGGGATATATCAGTGCGTTACAGTGAGGGGTGTGGGGTATATCAGGGTGTGACTGTGAGGGGTGTGGGATATATCAGTGCGTTACAGTGAGGGGTGTGGTTTATAGCAGTGTGTTACAGTGAGGGGTGTGGGATATATCAGTGTGTTACAGTGAGGGGTGTGGGATATATCAGTGTGTTACAGTGAGGGGTGTGGGGTATATCAGTGTGTTACAGTGAGGGGTGTGGGGTATATCAGTGTGTTACAGTGAGGGGTGTGGGGTATATCAGGGTGTTACAGTGAGGGGTGTGGGGTATATCAGTGTGTCACAGTGAGGGGTGTGGGGTATATCAGTGTGTTATAGTGAGGGGTGTGGGGTATATCAGTGTGTTACAGTGAGGGGTGTGGGATATATCAGTGTGTTACAGTGAGGGGTGTTGTGTATATCAGTGTGTTACAGTGAGGGGTGTGGGGTATATGAGGGTGTTACAGTAAGGGGTGTGGTGTATATCAGTGTGTCACAGTGAGGGGTGTGGGAGATATCAGTGTGTTACAGTGAGGGGTGTGGGGTATATCAGTGTGTTACAGTGAGGGGTGTGGTGTATATCAGTGTGTTACAGTGAGGGGTGTGGGGTATATCAGTGTGTTACAGTGAGGGGTGTGGTGTATATCAGTCTGTCACAGTGAGGGGTGTGGGGTATATCAGTGTGTTACAGTGAGGTGTGTGGGGTATAACAGGGTGTTACAGTGAGGGGTGTGGGGTATATCAGTGTGTTACAGTGAGGGGTGTGGGGTATATCAGTGTGTTACAGTGAGGGATGTGGGGTATATCAGTGTGTCACAGTGAGGGGTGTGGGGTATATCAGTGTGTTACAGTGAGGGGTGTGGGATATATCAGTGTGTCACAGTGAGGGGTGTGGGATATATCAGTGTGTCACAGTGAGGGGTGTGGGGTATGTCAGTGTGTCACAGTGAGGGGTGTGGGGTATATCAGTGTGTTACAGTGAGGGGTGTGGGGTATATCAGTGTGTTACAGTGAGGGGTGTGGGGTATATCAGTGTGTTACAGTGAGGGGTGTGGGGTATATCAGGGTGTTACAGTGAGGGGTGTGGGCAATATATGTGTGTTACACCCCACACCCCACACCCCTCACTGTAACACACATATATTGCCCACACCCCTCACTGTAACACCCTGATATACCCCACACCCCTCACTGTAACACACTGATACACCCCACACCCCACACCCCTCACTGTATCAGTGTGTTACAGTGAGGGGTGTGGGGTTTATCAGTGTGTTACAGTGAGGGGTGTGGGGTGTGGGGTATATCAGTGTGTTACAGTGAGGGGTGTGGGGTTTATCAGTGTGTTACAGTGTGGGGTGTGGGGTATATCAGTGTGTCACAGTGAGGGGTGTGGGGTTTATCAGTGTGTTACAGTGAGGGGTGTGGGGTATATCAGTGTGTTACAGTGAGGGGTGTGGGGTATATCAGGGTGTTACAGTGAGGGGTGTGGGGTATATCAGTGTGTTACAGTGAGGGATTTGAAGTATATCAGTGTGTTACAGTGAGGGGTGTGGGATATATCAGTGTGTTACAGTGAGGGGTGTGGGGTATATCAGGGTGTTACAGTGAGGGATGTAGGGTATATCAGTGTGTCACAGTGAGGGGTGTGGGGTATATCAGTGTGTTACAGTGAGGGGTGTGGGGTATATCAGTGTGTCACAGTGAGGGGTGTGGGGTATATCAGTGTGTTACAGTGAGGGGTGTGGGGTATATCAGGGTGTTACAGTGAGGGGTGTGGGGTATATCAGTGTGTTACAGTGAGGGGTGTGGGGTATATCAGTGTGTTACAGTGAGGGGTGTGGGGTATATCAGGGTGTTACAGTGAGGGGTGTGGGGTATATCAGTGTGTTACAGTGACGGGTGTGGGGTATATCAGTGTGTTACAGTGAGGGGTGTGGGGTATATCAGTGTGTTACAGTGAGGGGTGTGGGGTGTATCAGTGTGTTACAGTGAGGGGTGTGGGGTATATCAGTGTGTTACAGTGAGGGGTGTGGGATATATCAGGGTGTTACAGTGAGGGGTGTGGTGTATATCAGTCTGTCACAGTGAGGGGTGTGGGGTATATCAGTGTGTTACAATAAGGGGTGTGGGGTATATCAGCGTGTTACAGTGAGGGGTGTGGTGTATATCAGTGTGTTACAGTGAGGGGTGTGGGATATATCAGTGTGTTACAGTGAGTGGTGTGGTGTATATCAGTGTGTTACAGTGAGGGGTGTGGGATATATCAGTGTGTCACAGTGAGGGGTGTGGGGTATATCAGTGTGTTACAGTGAGGGGTGTGGGGTATATCAGTGTGTTACAGTGAGGGGTGTGGGGTATATCAGTGGGTTACAGTGAGGGTTTTGAAGTATATCAGTGTGTTACAGTGAGGGGTGTGGGATATATCAGTGTGTTACAGTGAGGGGTGTGGTGTATATCAGTGTGTTACAGTGAGGGGTGTGGGATATATCAGTGTGTTACAGTGAGGGGTGTGGTGTATATCAGTCTGTCACAGTGAGGGGTGTGGGGTATATCAGTGTGGTACAATAAGGGGTGTGGGGTATATCAGTGTGTTACAGTAAGGGGTGTGGTGTATATCAGTGTGTTACAGTGAGGGGTGTGGGATATATCAGTGTGTTACAGTGAGGGGTGTGGTGTATATCAGTGTGTTACAGTGAGGGGTGAGGTGTATATCAGTCTGTCACAGTGAGGGGTGTGGGGTATATCAGTGTGTTACAGTGAGGGGTGTGGGGTATATCAGTGTCTTACAGTGAGGGGTGTGGTGTATATCAGGGTGTCACAGTGAGGTGTGTGGGGTATATCAGTGTGTTACAGTGAGGGGTGTGGGGTATATCAGTGTGTTACAGTGAGGGGTGTGGGGATATATCAGTGTGTTACAGTGAGGGGTGTGGGGTATATCAGTATGTTACAGTGAGGGGTATGGGGAAAATCAATGTGTTACAGTGAGGGGTGTGGGGTATATCAGTGTGTCACAGTGAGGGGTGTGGTGTATATCAGTGTGTTACAGTGAGGGGTGTGGGGTATATCAGTGTGTTACATTGAGGGGTGTGGGATTATATCGGGGTGTTACAGTGAGGGGTGTGGGGTATATCAGTGTGTTACAGTGAGGGGTGTGGGGTATATCAGTGAGGGGTGTGGGTTATATCAGTGTGTTACAGTGAGGGGTGTGGGATATATCAGTGTGTTACAGTGAGGGGTGTGGGATATATCAGTGTGTTACAGTGAGGGGTGTGGGGTATATCAGTGTGTCACAGTGAGGGGTGTGGGGTATATCAGTGTGTTACAGTGTCGGGTGTGGGGTATATCAGTGTGTTACAGTGAGGGGTGTGGGGTATATCAGTGTGTTACAGGAAGGGGTGTGGTGTATATCAGTGTGTCACAGTGAGGGGTGTGGGGTATATCAGTGTGTTACAGTGAGGGGTGTGGGATATATCAGTGTGTCACAATGAGGGGTGTTGTGTATATCAGTGTGTTACAGTGAGGGGTGTGGGGTATATGAGGGTGTTACAGTAAGGGGTGTGGTGTATATCAGTGTGTCACAGTGAGGGGTGTGGGAGATATCAGTGTGTCACAATGAGGGGTGTTGTGTATATCAGTGTGTTACAGTGAGGGGTGTGGGGTATATGAGGGTGTTACAGTAAGGGGTGTGGTGTATATCAATGTGTTACAGTGAGGGGTGTGGGGTATATCAGTGTGTCACAGTGAGGGGTGTGGTGTATATCAGTGTGTTACAGTGAGGGGTGTGGGGTATATCAGTGTGTTACATTGAGGGGTGTGGGATTATATCGGGGTGTTACAGTGAGGGGTGTGGGGTATATCAGTGTGTTACAGTGAGGGGTGTGGGGTATATCAGTGAGGGGTGTGGGTTATATCAGTGTGTTACAGTGAGGGGCGTGGGTTATATCAGTGTGTTACAGTGAGGGGTGTGGGGTATATCAGTGTGTTACAGTGAGGGGTGTGGGGTATATCAGGGTGTTACAGTGAGGGGTGTGGGATATATCAGTCTGTTATAGTGAGGGGTGTGGGGTATATCAGTGTGTTAGAGTGAGGGGTGTGGGGTATATCATTGTGTCACAGTGAGGGGTGTGGGGTATATCACTGTGTTACAGTGAGGGGTGTGGGATATATCAGTGTGTTACAGTGAGGGGTGTGGGGTATATCAGGGTGTTACAGTGAGGGGTGTGGGGTATATCAGTGTGTTACAGTGAGGGGTGTGGGGTATATCAGTGTGTTAGAGTGAGGGGTGTGGGGTATATCATTGTGTCACAGTGAGGGGTGTGGGGTATATCACCGTGTTACAGTGAGGGGTGTGGGGTATATCAGTGTGTTACAGTGAGGGGTGTCGGATATATCAGTGTGTTACAGTGAGGGGTGTGGGGTATATCAGTGTGTCACTGTGAGGGGTGTGGGGTATATCAGTGTGTTACAGTGAGGGGTGTGGGATATATCAGTGTGTTACAGTGAGGGGTGTGGGGTATATCAGTGTGTTACAGTGAGCGGTGTGGGGTATATCAGTGTGTTACAGTGAGGGGTGTGGGGTATATCAGTGTATCACAGTGAGGGGTGTGGGGTATATCAGTGTGTTATAGTGAGGGGTGTGGGGTATATCAGTGTGTTACAGTGAGGGGTGTGGGGTATATCAGTGTGTTATAGTGAGGGGTGTGGGGTATATCAGTGTGTCACAGTGAGGGGTGTGGGGTATATCAGTGTGTTATAGTGAGGGGTGTGGGGTGTATCAGTGTGTTACAGTGAGGGGTGTGGGGTATATCATTGTGTCACAGTGAGGGGTGTGGGGTATATCACTGTGTTACAGTGAGGGGTGTGGGATATATCAGTGTGTTACAGTGAGGGGTGTGGGGTATATCAGGGTGTTACAGTGAGGGGTGTGGGGTATATCAGTGTGTTACAGTGAGGGGTGTGGGGTATATCAGTGTGTTAGAGTGAGGGGTGTGGGGTATATCATTGTGTCACAGTGAGGGGTGTGGGGTATATCACCGTGTTACAGTGAGGGGTGTCGGATATATCAGTGTGTTACAGTGAGGGGTGTGGGGTATATCAGTGTGTCACTGTGAGGGGTGTGGGGTATATCAGTGTGTTACAGTGAGGGGTGTGGGATATATCAGTGTGTTACAGTGAGGGGTGTGGGGTATATCAGTGTGTTACAGTGAGCGGTGTGGGGTATATCAGTGTGTTACAGTGAGGGGTGTGGGGTATATCAGTGTATCACAGTGAGGGGTGTGGGGTATATCAGTGTGTTATAGTGAGGGGTGTGGGGTATATCAGTGTGTTACAGTGAGGGGTGTGGGGTATATCAGTGTGTTATAGTGAGGGGTGTGGGGTATATCAGTGTGTCACAGTGAGGGGTGTGGGGTATATCAGTGTGTTATAGTGAGGGGTGTGGGGTGTATCAGTGTGTTACAGTGAGGGGTGTGGGATATATCAGTGTGTTACAGTGAGGGGTGTGGGGTATATCAGTGTGTTACATTGAGGGCTGTGGGGTATATCAGTGTGTCACAGTGAGGGGTGTGGGGTATATCAGTGTGTTACAGTGAGGGGTGTGGTGTATATCAGTGTGTTACAGTGAGGGGTGTGGGGTATATCAGTCTGTCACAGTGAGGGGTGTGGGGATATATCTGTGTGTTACAGTGAGGGGTGTGGGGTATATCAGTGTGTTACAGTGAGTGGTGTGGGGTATATCAGTGTGTTACAGTGAGGGGTGTGGGGATATATCAGTGTGTCACAGTGAGGGGTGTGGGGTATATCAGTGTGTTACAGTGAGGGGTGTGGCGTATATCAGTGTGTTACAGTGAGGGGTGTGGGGATATATCAGTGTGTCACAGTGAGGGGTGTGGGGTATATCAGGGTGTTACAGTGAGGGGTGTGGGGTATATCAGTGTGTTACAGTGAGGGATTTGAAGTATATCAGTGTGTTACAGTGAGGGGTGTGGGATATATCAGTGTGTTACAGTGAGGGGTGTGGGGTATATCAGGGTGTTACAGTGAGGGATGTAGGGTATATCAGTGTGTCACAGTGAGGGGTGTGGGGTATATCAGTGTGTTACAGTGAGGGGTGTGGGGTATATCAGTGTGTCACAGTGAGGGGTTTGGGGTATATCAGTGTGTTACAGTGAGGGGTGTGGGGTATATCAGGGTGTTACAGTGAGGGGTGTGGGGTATATCAGTGTGTTACAGTGAGGGGTGTGGGGTATATCAGTGTGTTACAGTGAGGGGTGTGGGGTATATCAGGGTGTTACAGTGAGGGGTGTGGGCTATATCAGTGTGTTACAGTGAGGGGTGTGGTGTATATCAGTGTGTCACAGTGAGGGGTGTGGGGTATATCAGTGTGTTACAGTGAGGGGTGTGGGGTATATCAGTGGGTTACAGTGAGGGTTTTGAAGTATATCAGTGTGTTACAGTGAGGGGTGTGGGGTATATCAGTGTGTTACAGTGAGGGGTGTGGGATATATCAGTGTGTTACAGTGAGGGGTTTGGTGTATATCAGTGTGTTACAGTGAGGGGTGTGGGATATATCAGTGTGTTACAGTGAGGGGTGTGGTGTATATCAGTCAGTCACAGTGAGGGGTGTGGGGTATATCAGTGTGTTACAATAAGGGGTGTGGGGTATATCAGTGTGTTACAGTGAGGGGTGTGGTGTATATCAGTGTGTTACAGTGAGGGGTGTGGGATATATCAGTGTGTTACAGTGAGGGGTGTGGTGTATATCAGTGTGTTACAGTGAGGGGTGTGGGATATATCAGTGTGTTACAGTGAGGGGTGAGGTGTATATCAGTCTGTCACAGTGAGGTGTGTGGGGTATATCAGTGTGTTACAGTGAGGGGTGTGGGGTATATCAGTGTGTTACAGTGAGGGGTGTGGTGTATATCAGTGTGTTACAGTGAGGGGTGTGGGGTATATCAGTATGTTACAGTGAGGGGTGTGGGGTATATCAGTGTGTTACAGTGAGGGGTGTGGGGTATATCAGTGTGTTACATTGAGGGGTGTGGGATTATATCGGGGTGTTACAGTGAGGGGTGTGGGGTATATCAGTGTGTTACAGTGAGGGGTGTGGGGTATATCAGTGAGGGGTGTGGGTTATATCAGTGTGTTACAGTGAGGGGTGTGGGATATATCAGTGTGTTACAGTGAGGGGTGTGGGATATATCAGTGTGTTACAGTGAGGGGTGTGGGGTATATCAGTGTGTCACAGTCAGGGGTGTGGGGTATATCAGTGTGTTACAGTGTGGGGTGTGGGGTATATCAGTGTGTTACAGTGAGGGGTGTGGGGTATATGAGGGTGTTACAGTAAGGGGTGTGGTGTATATCAGTGTGTCACAATGAGGGGTGTTGTGTATATCAGTGTGTTACAGTGAGGGGTGTGGGGTATATCAGTGTGTTACCGTGAGGGGTGTGGGGTATATCAGTGTGTTACAGTGAGGGGTGTGGTGTATATCAGTGTGTTACAGTGAGGGGTGTGGGGTATATCAGTGTGTTACAGTGAGGGGTGTGGGATATATCAGTGTGTTACAGTGAGGGGTGTGGGGTATATCAGTGTGTTACAGTGAGGGGTGTGGGATATATCAGTGTGTTACAGTGAGGGGTGTGGGGTTTATCAGTGTGTTACACTGAGGGGTGTGGGGTATATCAGTGTGTTACAGTGAGGGGTGTGGGGTATATCAGGGTGTTACAGTGAGGGGTGTGGGGTATATCAGTGTGTTACAGTGAGGGGTGTGGGCTATATCAGTGTGTTACAGTGAGGGGTGTGGGCTGTATCAGTGTGTTACAGTGAGGGGTGTGGGGTATATCAGTGTGTTACAGTGAGGGGTGTGGGGTGTATCAGTGTGTTACAGTGAGGGGTGTGGGGTATATCAGTGTGTTACAGTGAGGGGTGTGGTGTATATCAGTGTGTTACAGTGAGGGGTGTGGGATATATCAGTGTGTTACAGTGAGGGGTGTGGGATATATCAGGGTGTGACTGTGAGGGGTGTGGGATATATCAGTGCGTTACAGTGAGGGGTGTGGGGTATATCAGGGTGTGACTGTGAGGGGTGTGGGATATATCAGTGCGTTACAGTGAGGGGTGTGGTTTATAGCAGTGTGTTACAGTGAGGGGTGTGGGATATATCAGTGTGTTACAGTGAGGGGTGTGGGATATATCAGTGTGTTACAGTGAGGGGTGTGGGGTATATCAGTGTGTCACAGTGAGGGGTGTGGGGTATATCAGTGTGTTATAGTGAGGGGTGTGGGGTATATCAGTGTGTTACAGTGAGGGGTGTGGGATATATCAGTGTGTTACAGTGAGGGGTGTTGTGTATATCAGTGTGTTACAGTGAGGGGTGTGGGGTATATGAGGGTGTTACAGTAAGGGGTGTGGTGTATATCAGTGTGTCACAGTGAGGGGTGTGGGAGATATCAGTGTGTTACAGTGAGGGGTGTGGGGTATATCAGTGTGTTACAGTGAGGGGTGTGGTGTATATCAGTGTGTTACAGTGAGGGGTGTGGGGTATATCAGTGTGTTACAGTGAGGGGTGTGGTGTATATCAGTCTGTCACAGTGAGGGGTGTGGGGTATATCAGTGTGTTACAGTGAGGTGTGTGGGGTATAACAGGGTGTTACAGTGAGGGGTGTGGGGTATATCAGTGTATCACAGTGAGGGGTGTGGGGTATATCAGTGTGTTATAGTGAGGGGTGTGGGGTATATCAGTGTGTTACAGTGAGGGGTGTGGGGTATATCAGTGTGTTATAGTGAGGGGTGTGGGGTATATCAGTGTGTCACAGTGAGGGGTGTGGGGTATATCAGTGTGTTATAGTGAGGGGTGTGGGGTGTATCAGTGTGTTACAGTGAGGGGTGTGGGGTATATCATTGTGTCACAGTGAGGGGTGTGGGGTATATCACTGTGTTACAGTGAGGGGTGTGGGATATATCAGTGTGTTACAGTGAGGGGTGTGGGGTATATCAGGGTGTTACAGTGAGGGGTGTGGGGTATATCAGTGTGTTACAGTGAGGGGTGTGGGGTATATCAGTGTGTTAGAGTGAGGGGTGTGGGGTATATCATTGTGTCACAGTGAGGGGTGTGGGGTATATCACCGTGTTACAGTGAGGGGTGTCGGATATATCAGTGTGTTACAGTGAGGGGTGTGGGGTATATCAGTGTGTCACTGTGAGGGGTGTGGGGTATATCAGTGTGTTACAGTGAGGGGTGTGGGATATATCAGTGTGTTACAGTGAGGGGTGTGGGGTATATCAGTGTGTTACAGTGAGCGGTGTGGGGTATATCAGTGTGTTACAGTGAGGGGTGTGGGGTATATCAGTGTATCACAGTGAGGGGTGTGGGGTATATCAGTGTGTTATAGTGAGGGGTGTGGGGTATATCAGTGTGTTACAGTGAGGGGTGTGGGGTATATCAGTGTGTTATAGTGAGGGGTGTGGGGTATATCAGTGTGTCACAGTGAGGGGTGTGGGGTATATCAGTGTGTTATAGTGAGGGGTGTGGGGTGTATCAGTGTGTTACAGTGAGGGGTGTGGGATATATCAGTGTGTTACAGTGAGGGGTGTGGGGTATATCAGTGTGTTACATTGAGGGCTGTGGGGTATATCAGTGTGTCACAGTGAGGGGTGTGGGGTATATCAGTGTGTTACAGTGAGGGGTGTGGTGTATATCAGTGTGTTACAGTGAGGGGTGTGGGGTATATCAGTCTGTCACAGTGAGGGGTGTGGGGATATATCTGTGTGTTACAGTGAGGGGTGTGGGGTATATCAGTGTGTTACAGTGAGTGGTGTGGGGTATATCAGTGTGTTACAGTGAGGGGTGTGGGGATATATCAGTGTGTCACAGTGAGGGGTGTGGGGTATATCAGTGTGTTACAGTGAGGGGTGTGGCGTATATCAGTGTGTTACAGTGAGGGGTGTGGGGATATATCAGTGTGTCACAGTGAGGGGTGTGGGGTATATCAGGGTGTTACAGTGAGGGGTGTGGGGTATATCAGTGTGTTACAGTGAGGGATTTGAAGTATATCAGTGTGTTACAGTGAGGGGTGTGGGATATATCAGTGTGTTACAGTGAGGGGTGTGGGGTATATCAGGGTGTTACAGTGAGGGATGTAGGGTATATCAGTGTGTCACAGTGAGGGGTGTGGGGTATATCAGTGTGTTACAGTGAGGGGTGTGGGGTATATCAGTGTGTCACAGTGAGGGGTTTGGGGTATATCAGTGTGTTACAGTGAGGGGTGTGGGGTATATCAGGGTGTTACAGTGAGGGGTGTGGGGTATATCAGTGTGTTACAGTGAGGGGTGTGGGGTATATCAGTGTGTTACAGTGAGGGGTGTGGGGTATATCAGGGTGTTACAGTGAGGGGTGTGGGCTATATCAGTGTGTTACAGTGAGGGGTGTGGTGTATATCAGTGTGTCACAGTGAGGGGTGTGGGGTATATCAGTGTGTTACAGTGAGGGGTGTGGGGTATATCAGTGGGTTACAGTGAGGGTTTTGAAGTATATCAGTGTGTTACAGTGAGGGGTGTGGGGTATATCAGTGTGTTACAGTGAGGGGTGTGGGATATATCAGTGTGTTACAGTGAGGGGTTTGGTGTATATCAGTGTGTTACAGTGAGGGGTGTGGGATATATCAGTGTGTTACAGTGAGGGGTGTGGTGTATATCAGTCAGTCACAGTGAGGGGTGTGGGGTATATCAGTGTGTTACAATAAGGGGTGTGGGGTATATCAGTGTGTTACAGTGAGGGGTGTGGTGTATATCAGTGTGTTACAGTGAGGGGTGTGGGATATATCAGTGTGTTACAGTGAGGGGTGTGGTGTATATCAGTGTGTTACAGTGAGGGGTGTGGGATATATCAGTGTGTTACAGTGAGGGGTGAGGTGTATATCAGTCTGTCACAGTGAGGTGTGTGGGGTATATCAGTGTGTTACAGTGAGGGGTGTGGGGTATATCAGTGTGTTACAGTGAGGGGTGTGGTGTATATCAGTGTGTTACAGTGAGGGGTGTGGGGTATATCAGTATGTTACAGTGAGGGGTGTGGGGTATATCAGTGTGTTACAGTGAGGGGTGTGGGGTATATCAGTGTGTTACATTGAGGGGTGTGGGATTATATCGGGGTGTTACAGTGAGGGGTGTGGGGTATATCAGTGTGTTACAGTGAGGGGTGTGGGGTATATCAGTGAGGGGTGTGGGTTATATCAGTGTGTTACAGTGAGGGGTGTGGGATATATCAGTGTGTTACAGTGAGGGGTGTGGGATATATCAGTGTGTTACAGTGAGGGGTGTGGGGTATATCAGTGTGTCACAGTCAGGGGTGTGGGGTATATCAGTGTGTTACAGTGTGGGGTGTGGGGTATATCAGTGTGTTACAGTGAGGGGTGTGGGGTATATGAGGGTGTTACAGTAAGGGGTGTGGTGTATATCAGTGTGTCACAATGAGGGGTGTTGTGTATATCAGTGTGTTACAGTGAGGGGTGTGGGGTATATCAGTGTGTTACCGTGAGGGGTGTGGGGTATATCAGTGTGTTACAGTGAGGGGTGTGGTGTATATCAGTGTGTTACAGTGAGGGGTGTGGGGTATATCAGTGTGTTACAGTGAGGGGTGTGGGATATATCAGTGTGTTACAGTGAGGGGTGTGGGGTATATCAGTGTGTTACAGTGAGGGGTGTGGGATATATCAGTGTGTTACAGTGAGGGGTGTGGGGTTTATCAGTGTGTTACACTGAGGGGTGTGGGGTATATCAGTGTGTTACAGTGAGGGGTGTGGGGTATATCAGGGTGTTACAGTGAGGGGTGTGGGGTATATCAGTGTGTTACAGTGAGGGGTGTGGGCTATATCAGTGTGTTACAGTGAGGGGTGTGGGCTGTATCAGTGTGTTACAGTGAGGGGTGTGGGGTATATCAGTGTGTTACAGTGAGGGGTGTGGGGTGTATCAGTGTGTTACAGTGAGGGGTGTGGGGTATATCAGTGTGTTACAGTGAGGGGTGTGGTGTATATCAGTGTGTTACAGTGAGGGGTGTGGGATATATCAGTGTGTTACAGTGAGGGGTGTGGGATATATCAGGGTGTGACTGTGAGGGGTGTGGGATATATCAGTGCGTTACAGTGAGGGGTGTGGGGTATATCAGGGTGTGACTGTGAGGGGTGTGGGATATATCAGTGCGTTACAGTGAGGGGTGTGGTTTATAGCAGTGTGTTACAGTGAGGGGTGTGGGATATATCAGTGTGTTACAGTGAGGGGTGTGGGATATATCAGTGTGTTACAGTGAGGGGTGTGGGGTATATCAGTGTGTCACAGTGAGGGGTGTGGGGTATATCAGTGTGTTATAGTGAGGGGTGTGGGGTATATCAGTGTGTTACAGTGAGGGGTGTGGGATATATCAGTGTGTTACAGTGAGGGGTGTTGTGTATATCAGTGTGTTACAGTGAGGGGTGTGGGGTATATGAGGGTGTTACAGTAAGGGGTGTGGTGTATATCAGTGTGTCACAGTGAGGGGTGTGGGAGATATCAGTGTGTTACAGTGAGGGGTGTGGGGTATATCAGTGTGTTACAGTGAGGGGTGTGGTGTATATCAGTGTGTTACAGTGAGGGGTGTGGGGTATATCAGTGTGTTACAGTGAGGGGTGTGGTGTATATCAGTCTGTCACAGTGAGGGGTGTGGGGTATATCAGTGTGTTACAGTGAGGTGTGTGGGGTATAACAGGGTGTTACAGTGAGGGGTGTGGGGTATATCAGTGTGTTACAGTGAGGGATGTGGGGTATATCAGTGTGTCACAGTGAGGGGTGTGGGGTATATCAGTGTGTTACAGTGAGGGGTGTGGGATATATCAGTGTGTCACAGTGAGGGGTGTGGGATATATCAGTGTGTCACAGTGAGGGGTGTGGGGTATGTCAGTGTGTCACAGTGAGGGGTGTGGGGTATATCAGTGTGTTACAGTGAGGGGTGTGGGGTATATCAGTGTGTTACAGTGAGGGGTGTGGGGTATATCAGTGTGTTACAGTGAGGGGTGTGGGGTATATCAGGGTGTTACAGTGAGGGGTGTGGGCAATATATGTGTGTTACACCCCACACCCCACACCCCTCACTGTAACACACATATATTGCCCACACCCCTCACTGTAACACCCTGATATACCCCACACCCCTCACTGTAACACACTGATACACCCCACACCCCACACCCCTCACTGTATCAGTGTGTTACAGTGAGGGGTGTGGGGTTTCTCAGTGTGTTACAGTGAGGGATGTGGGGTGTGGGGTATATCAGTGTGTTACAGTGAGGGGTGTGGGTTTTATCAGTGTGTTACAGTGTGGGGTGTGGGGTATATCAGTGTGTCACAGTGAGGGGTGTGGGGTTTATCAGTGTGTTACAGTGAGGGGTGTGGGGTATATCAGTGTGTTACAGTGAGGGGTGTGGGGTATATCAGGGTGTTACAGTGAGGGGTGTGGGGTATATCAGTGTGTTACAGTGAGGGATTTGAAGTATATCAGTGTGTTACAGTGAGGGGTGTGGGATATATCAGTGTGTTACAGTGAGGGGTGTGGGGTATATCAGGGTGTTACAGTGAGGGATGTAGGGTATATCAGTGTGTCACAGTGAGGGGTGTGGGGTATATCAGTGTGTTACAGTGAGGGGTGTGGGGTATATCAGTGTGTCACAGTGAGGGGTGTGGGGTATATCAGTGTGTTACAGTGAGGGGTGTGGGGTATATCAGGGTGTTACAGTGAGGGGTGTGGGGTATATCAGTGTGTTACAGTGAGGGGTGTGGGGTATATCAGTGTGTTACAGTGAGGGGTGTGGGGTATATCAGGGTGTTACAGTGAGGGGTGTGGGGTATATCAGTGTGTTACAGTGACGGGTGTGGGGTATATCAGTGTGTTACAGTGAGGGGTGTGGGGTATATCAGTGTGTTACAGTGAGGGGTGTGGGGTGTATCAGTGTGTTACAGTGAGGGGTGTGGGGTATATCAGTGTGTTACAGTGAGGGGTGTGGGATATATCAGGGTGTTACAGTGAGGGGTGTGGTGTATATCAGTCTGTCACAGTGAGGGGTGTGGGGTATATCAGTGTGTTACAATAAGGGGTGTGGGGTATATCAGCGTGTTACAGTGAGGGGTGTGGTGTATATCAGTGTGTTACAGTGAGGGGTGTGGGATATATCAGTGTGTTACAGTGAGTGGTGTGGTGTATATCAGTGTGTTACAGTGAGGGGTGTGGGATATATCAGTGTGTCACAGTGAGGGGTGTGGGGTATATCAGTGTGTTACAGTGAGGGGTGTGGGGTATATCAGTGTGTTACAGTGAGGGGTGTGGGGTATATCAGTGGGTTACAGTGAGGGTTTTGAAGTATATCAGTGTGTTACAGTGAGGGGTGTGGGATATATCAGTGTGTTACAGTGAGGGGTGTGGTGTATATCAGTGTGTTACAGTGAGGGGTGTGGGATATATCAGTGTGTTACAGTGAGGGGTGTGGTGTATATCAGTCTGTCACAGTGAGGGGTGTGGGGTATATCAGTGTGGTACAATAAGGGGTGTGGGGTATATCAGTGTGTTACAGTAAGGGGTGTGGTGTATATCAGTGTGTTACAGTGAGGGGTGTGGGATATATCAGTGTGTTACAGTGAGGGGTGTGGTGTATATCAGTGTGTTACAGTGAGGGGTGAGGTGTATATCAGTCTGTCACAGTGAGGGGTGTGGGGTATATCAGTGTGTTACAGTGAGGGGTGTGGGGTATATCAGTGTCTTACAGTGAGGGGTGTGGTGTATATCAGGGTGTCACAGTGAGGTGTGTGGGGTATATCAGTGTGTTACAGTGAGGGGTGTGGGGTATATCAGTGTGTTACAGTGAGGGGTGTGGGGATATATCAGTGTGTTACAGTGAGGGGTGTGGGGTATATCAGTATGTTACAGTGAGGGGTATGGGGAAAATCAATGTGTTACAGTGAGGGGTGTGGGGTATATCAGTGTGTCACAGTGAGGGGTGTGGTGTATATCAGTGTGTTACAGTGAGGGGTGTGGGGTATATCAGTGTGTTACATTGAGGGGTGTGGGATTATATCGGGGTGTTACAGTGAGGGGTGTGGGGTATATCAGTGTGTTACAGTGAGGGGTGTGGGGTATATCAGTGAGGGGTGTGGGTTATATCAGTGTGTTACAGTGAGGGGTGTGGGATATATCAGTGTGTTACAGTGAGGGGTGTGGGATATATCAGTGTGTTACAGTGAGGGGTGTGGGGTATATCAGTGTGTCACAGTGAGGGGTGTGGGGTATATCAGTGTGTTACAGTGTCGGGTGTGGGGTATATCAGTGTGTTACAGTGAGGGGTGTGGGGTATATCAGTGTGTTACAGGAAGGGGTGTGGTGTATATCAGTGTGTCACAGTGAGGGGTGTGGGGTATATCAGTGTGTTACAGTGAGGGGTGTGGGATATATCAGTGTGTCACAATGAGGGGTGTTGTGTATATCAGTGTGTTACAGTGAGGGGTGTGGGGTATATGAGGGTGTTACAGTAAGGGGTGTGGTGTATATCAGTGTGTCACAGTGAGGGGTGTGGGAGATATCAGTGTGTTACAGTGAGGGGTGTGGGCTATATCAGTGTGTTACAGTGAGGGGTGTGGGGTATATCAGTGTGTTACAGTGAGGGGTGTGGGATATATCAGTGTGTTACAGTGAGGGGGGTGTGGGGATATATCAGTGTGTTACAGTGAGGGGTGTGGGATATATCAGTGTGTTACAGTGAGGGGTGTGGGGTATATCAGTGTGTTACAGTGAGGGGTGTGGGGTATATCAGTGTGTTACAGTGAGGGGTGTGGGGTATATCAGTGTGTTACAGTGAGGGGTGTGGGGTATATCAGGGTGTTACAGTGAGGGGCGTGGGTTATATCAGTGTGTTACAGTGAGGGGTGTGGGGTATATCAGTGTGTTACAGTGAGGGGTGTGGGGTATATCAGGGTGTTACAGTGAGGGGTGTGGGATATATCAGTCTGTTATAGTGAGGGGTGTGGGGTATATCAGTGTGTTAGAGTGAGGGGTGTGGGGTATATCATTGTGTCACAGTGAGGGGTGTGGGGTATATCACTGTGTTACAGTGAGGGGTGTGGGATATATCAGTGTGTTACAGTGAGGGGTGTGGGGTATATCAGGGTGTTACAGTGAGGGGTGTGGGGTATATCAGTGTGTTACAGTGAGGGGTGTGGGGTATATCAGTGTGTTAGAGTGAGGGGTGTGGGGTATATCATTGTGTCACAGTGAGGGGTGTGGGGTATATCACCGTGTTACAGTGAGGGGTGTGGGGTATATCAGTGTGTTACAGTGAGGGGTGTCGGATATATCAGTGTGTTACAGTGAGGGGTGTGGGGTATATCAGTGTGTCACTGTGAGGGGTGTGGGGTATATCAGTGTGTTACAGTGAGGGGTGTGGGATATATCAGTGTGTTACAGTGAGGGGTGTGGGGTATATCAGTGTGTTACAGTGAGCGGTGTGGGGTATATCAGTGTGTTACAGTGAGGGGTGTGGGGTATATCAGTGTATCACAGTGAGGGGTGTGGGGTATATCAGTGTGTTATAGTGAGGGGTGTGGGGTATATCAGTGTGTTACAGTGAGGGGTGTGGGGTATATCAGTGTGTTATAGTGAGGGGTGTGGGGTATATCAGTGTGTCACAGTGAGGGGTGTGGGGTATATCAGTGTGTTATAGTGAGGGGTGTGGGGTGTATCAGTGTGTTACAGTGAGGGGTGTGGGGTATATCATTGTGTCACAGTGAGGGGTGTGGGGTATATCACTGTGTTACAGTGAGGGGTGTGGGATATATCAGTGTGTTACAGTGAGGGGTGTGGGGTATATCAGGGTGTTACAGTGAGGGGTGTGGGGTATATCAGTGTGTTACAGTGAGGGGTGTGGGGTATATCAGTGTGTTAGAGTGAGGGGTGTGGGGTATATCATTGTGTCACAGTGAGGGGTGTGGGGTATATCACCGTGTTACAGTGAGGGGTGTCGGATATATCAGTGTGTTACAGTGAGGGGTGTGGGGTATATCAGTGTGTCACTGTGAGGGGTGTGGGGTATATCAGTGTGTTACAGTGAGGGGTGTGGGATATATCAGTGTGTTACAGTGAGGGGTGTGGGGTATATCAGTGTGTTACAGTGAGCGGTGTGGGGTATATCAGTGTGTTACAGTGAGGGGTGTGGGGTATATCAGTGTATCACAGTGAGGGGTGTGGGGTATATCAGTGTGTTATAGTGAGGGGTGTGGGGTATATCAGTGTGTTACAGTGAGGGGTGTGGGGTATATCAGTGTGTTATAGTGAGGGGTGTGGGGTATATCAGTGTGTCACAGTGAGGGGTGTGGGGTATATCAGTGTGTTATAGTGAGGGGTGTGGGGTGTATCAGTGTGTTACAGTGAGGGGTGTGGGATATATCAGTGTGTTACAGTGAGGGGTGTGGGGTATATCAGTGTGTTACATTGAGGGCTGTGGGGTATATCAGTGTGTCACAGTGAGGGGTGTGGGGTATATCAGTGTGTTACAGTGAGGGGTGTGGTGTATATCAGTGTGTTACAGTGAGGGGTGTGGGGTATATCAGTCTGTCACAGTGAGGGGTGTGGGGATATATCTGTGTGTTACAGTGAGGGGTGTGGGGTATATCAGTGTGTTACAGTGAGTGGTGTGGGGTATATCAGTGTGTTACAGTGAGGGGTGTGGGGATATATCAGTGTGTCACAGTGAGGGGTGTGGGGTATATCAGTGTGTTACAGTGAGGGGTGTGGCGTATATCAGTGTGTTACAGTGAGGGGTGTGGGGATATATCAGTGTGTCACAGTGAGGGGTGTGGGGTATATCAGGGTGTTACAGTGAGGGGTGTGGGGTATATCAGTGTGTTACAGTGAGGGATTTGAAGTATATCAGTGTGTTACAGTGAGGGGTGTGGGATATATCAGTGTGTTACAGTGAGGGGTGTGGGGTATATCAGGGTGTTACAGTGAGGGATGTAGGGTATATCAGTGTGTCACAGTGAGGGGTGTGGGGTATATCAGTGTGTTACAGTGAGGGGTGTGGGGTATATCAGTGTGTCACAGTGAGGGGTTTGGGGTATATCAGTGTGTTACAGTGAGGGGTGTGGGGTATATCAGGGTGTTACAGTGAGGGGTGTGGGGTATATCAGTGTGTTACAGTGAGGGGTGTGGGGTATATCAGTGTGTTACAGTGAGGGGTGTGGGGTATATCAGGGTGTTACAGTGAGGGGTGTGGGGTATATCAGTGTGTTACAGTGACGGGTGTGGGGTATATCAGTGTGTTACAGTGAGGGGTGTGGGATATATCAGTGTGTCACAGTGAGGGGTGTGGGGTATATCAGTGTGTTACAGTGAGGGGTGTGGGGTATATCAGTGTGTTACAGTGAGGGGTGTGGGGTATATCAGTGGGTTACAGTGAGGGTTTTGAAGTATATCAGTGTGTTACAGTGAGGGGTGTGGGATATATCAGTGTGTTACAGTGAGGGGTGTGGTGTATATCAGTGTGTTACAGTGAGGGGTGTGGGATATATCTGTGTGTTACAGTGAGGGGTGTGGTGTATATCAGTCTGTCACAGTGAGGGGTGTGGGGTATATCAGTGTGGTACAATAAGGGGTGTGGGGTATATCAGTGTGTTACAGTAAGGGGTGTGGTGTATATCAGTGTGTTACAGTGAGGGGTGTGGGATATATCAGTGTGTTACAGTGAGGGGTGTGGTGTATATCAGTGTGTTACAGTGAGGGGTGAGGTGTATATCAGTCTGTCACAGTGAGGGGTGTGGGGTATATCAGTGTGTTACAGTGAGGGGTGTGGGGTATATCAGTGTCTTACAGTGAGGGGTGTGGTGTATATCAGGGTGTCACAGTGAGGTGTGTGGGGTATATCAGTGTGTTACAGTGAGGGGTGTGGGGTATATCAGTATGTTACAGTGAGGGGTATAGGGAAAATCAATGTGTTACAGTGAGGGGTGTGGGGTATATCAGTGAGGGGTGTGGGTTATATCAGTGTGTTACAGTGAGGGGTGTGGGATATATCAGTGTGTTACAGTGAGGGGTGTGGGGTATATCAGTATGTTACAGTGAGGGGTATGGGGAAAATCAATGTGTTACAGTGAGGGGTGTGGGGTATATCAGTGAGGGGTGTGGGTTATATCAGTGTGTTACAGTGAGGGGTGTGGGATATATCAGTGTGTTACAGTGAGGGGTGTGGGATATATCAGTGTGTTACAGTGAGGGGTGTGGGGTATATCAGTGTGTCACAGTGAGTGGTGTGGGGTATATCAGTGTGTTACAGTGTCGGGTGTGGGGTATATCAGTGTGTTACAGTGAGGGGTGTGGGGTATATCAGTGTGTTACAGGAAGGGGTGTGGTGTATATCAGTGTGTCACAGTGAGGGGTGTGGGGTATATCAGTGTGTTACAGTGAGGGGTGTGGGATATATCAGTGTGTTACAGTGAGGGGTGTGGGGTATATCAGTGTGTCACAATGAGGGGTGTTGTGTATATCAGTGTGTTACAGTGAGGGGTGTGGGGTATATGAGGGTGTTACAGTAAGGGGTGTGGTGTATATCAGTGTGTCACAGTGAGGGGTGTGGGAGATATCAGTGTGTTACAGTGAGGGGTGTGGGCTATATCAGTGTGTTACAGTGAGGGGTGTGGGGTATATCAGTGTGTTACAGTGAGGGGTGTGGGATATATCAGTGTGTTACAGTGAGGGGGGTGTGGGGATATATCAGTGTGTTACAGTGAGGGGTGTGGAATATATCAGTGTGTTACAGTGAGGGGTGTGGGGTATATCAGGGTGTTACAGTGAGGGGTGTGGGGTATATCAGTGTGTTACAGTGAGGGGTGTGGGGTATATCAGTGTGTTACAGTGAGGGGTGTGGGGTATATCAGTGTGTTACAGTGAGGGGTGTGGGGTATATCAGTGTGTTACAGTGAGGGGTGTGGGGTATATCAGGGTGTTACAGTGAGGGGCGTGGGTTATATCAGTGTGTTACAGTGAGGGGTGTGGGGTATATCAGTGTGTTACAGTGAGGGGTGTGGGGTATATCAGGGTGTTACAGTGAGGGGTGTGGGGTATATCAGTGTGTTACAGTGAGGGGTGTGGGATATATCAGTGTGTTATAGTGAGGGGTGTGGGGTATATCAGTGTGTTAGAGTGAGGGGTGTGGGGTATATCATTGTGTCACAGTGAGGGGTGTGGGGTATATCACTGTGTTACAGTGAGGGGTGTGGGATATATCAGTGTGTTACAGTGAGGGGTGTGGGGTATATCAGGGTGTTACAGTGAGGGGTGTGGGGTATATCAGTGTGTTACAGTGAGGGGTGTGGGGTATATCAGTGTGTTAGAGTGAGGGGTGTGGGGTATATCATTGTGTCACAGTGAGGGGTGTGGGGTATATCACCGTGTTACAGTGAGGGGTGTCGGATATATCAGTGTGTTACAGTGAGGGGTGTGGGGTATATCAGTGTGTCACTGTGAGGGGTGTGGGGTATATCAGTGTGTTACAGTGAGGGGTGTGGGATATATCAGTGTGTTACAGTGAGGGGTGTGGGGTATATCAGTGTGTTACAGTGAGCGGTGTGGGGTATATCAGTGTGTTACAGTGAGGGGTGTGGGGTATATCAGTGTATCACAGTGAGGGGTGTGGGGTATATCAGTGTGTTACAGTGAGGGGTGTGGGGTATATCAGTGTGTTATAGTGAGGGGTGTGGGGTATATCAGTGTGTCACAGTGAGGGGTGTGGGGTATATCAGTGTGTTATAGTGAGGGGTGTGGGGTGTATCAGTGTGTTACAGTGAGGGGTGTGGGATATATCAGTGTGTTACAGTGAGGGGTGTGGGGTATATCAGGGTGTTACAGTGAGGGGTGTGGGGTATATCAGTGTGTTACAGTGAGGGGTGTGGGGTATATCAGTGTGTTAGAGTGAGGGGTGTGGGGTATATCATTGTGTCACAGTGAGGGGTGTGGGGTATATCACCGTGTTATAGTGAGGGGTGTGGGGTGTATCAGTGTGTTACAGTGAGGGGTGTGGGATATATCAGTGTGTTATAGTGAGGGGTGTGGGGTGTATCAGTGTGTTACAGTGAGGGGTGTGGGATATATCAGTGTGTTACAGTGAGGGGTGTGGGGTATATCAGGGTGTTACAGTGAGGGGTGTGGGGTATATCAGTGTGTTACAGTGAGGGGTGTGGGATATATCAGTGTGTTACAGTGAGGGGTGTGGGGTATATCAGTGTGTTACAGTGAGCGGTGTGGGGTATATCAGTGTGTTACAGTGAGGGGTGTGGGGTATATCAGTGTATCACAGTGAGGGGTGTGGGGTATATCAGTGTGTTATAGTGAGGGGTGTGGGGTATATCAGTGTGTTACAGTGAGGGGTGTGGGGTATATCAGTGTGTTATAGTGAGGGGTGTGGGGTATATCAGTGTGTCACAGTGAGGGGTGTGGGGTATATCAGTGTGTTATAGTGAGGGGTGTGGGGTGTATCAGTGTGTTACAGTGAGGGGTGTGGGATATATCAGTGTGTTACAGTGAGGGGTGTGGGGTATATCAGTGTGTTACAGTGAGGGCTGTGGGGTATATCAGTGTGTCACAGTGAGGGGTGTGGGGTATATCAGTGTGTTACAGTGAGGGGTGTGGTGTATATCAGTGTGTTACAGTGAGGGGTGTGGGGTATATCAGTCTGTCACAGTGAGGGGTGTGGGGATATATCTGTGTGTTACAGTGAGGGGTGTGGGGTATATCAGTGTGTTACAGTGAGTGGTGTGGGGTATATCAGTGTGTTACAGTGAGGGGTGTGGGGATATATCAGTGTGTCACAGTGAGGGGTGTGGGG